>NW_026018165.1:14417117-14446575 GCF_020466585.1 Dendroctonus ponderosae | reverse complement strand
CCAGCCACTGGCACGCAAGAAATCTAAAATGGTAATTAATATGAAATGTGTACTACAAAAAGCCACAGACTTGCCATATTTATAGTAATACTTCCAAGCTACACTTTCCTTCAATTTTCACAGCTTTTTGTATGATTAGTTTTGTTTGATAGGGATTTTATCTGGGCATAAACATGCCCGAGTTTTAAGCGAGCTTGAAGGAGCAAAAACTAACAATTTTTAATTAGGCTGTAGCCAAAGCTTCCTATACTTTCAAAGCCATTACAAACTTTCCCGATTAAGTTCTTTATCCAAAATCGACGAACTACAAGTAACCTGTTGGATCTCCTAATAATTTTTATTCGAAGATCGAAATGAAGTTAAATAAGATAGTTCAATCGAAAAAGATTTTATAGCCAGTATGCAGAACAAAAGAAGACGCCGATAATGGAATTTTCTCAAAGAAGCTTTTAACCTTGGATCTGAGCAAATTAGTTTATCTAAAAAATCGAACTGTTGCTATTTTTAAAGGCCCACCTCCGCTTTTCCTTGTCGATCTTTGGATAGTGTTGATTTATTAACAATTTTAACAATATTGAAATATAAATTGAAATAGTCATTGTGTTTCCAAGCTTAAGCAAATTTTATAGTTTTGTATTTCATCAATTTCGCTAGTTTTAAAGCGAAAGCAAAAAAGCACATCTCTTGAAAATCAACACCGAAAGCTCTCTCGAGTGGTCTTTTTGTTGCTGTCTTTTGTTTCGCATTTTAATTAGAATGGATTGGAAAGCGTGAAGATTCGAAGGAATAAGCTGGGGATATATTTCTCGGCTGGGAATTATAAAAGCAGATTGCCTTTCATGTAATACTAATAATAAAAGTTTTTTGGCGGCATAAAAATGATTAAAAAGTTTGCCAAAACATAAACACCAATGTTGGCTGGTATAATGTTTTTAACATTTCTAAACGAGCTAATGGCTAAAATGACCATTTGATCTGGTTTGGTTAATTACACTAAAAATGTTAAAAAAATATTTCTACCTTCGTTTTTACTTTACTTCTCTTCAACGCAGACAATGTTTTGCAAGACATAAAATACTAATAAATCTATTTTAACGTGGAAAAGGTTTTAATCACCTGAAGTGCAGCCCTTCCAGCAGTTGTAAATGCAGCATCCAGCCCTAAAATAAATACATTCCCAGCACGAGAAAAAAAATCTAAAGTAGTCTGAGAAGCCAAGAAAAAGAGAATTATGACCTCTTCTCGACACTTACGTGTTTCCCAGGCTTCTTGTGTTCGCCATTTATATTTCATTTCAAGTTAAAGCACAAGGTTTCGCATCAAAAAGATACATATTGAGTGCCGGCTACACAATAACAAAAATTCTAATATTAGTAGATTAAATACTGGTTCTAATCCTAAACTATTTTGATGGGCTTCCGTAGTTTTCGCTCAATTATCGCGAGCAACCACAAAAGCCTCAGATTCTCTGTTAAAGCTTCAAAGTGTTGAAATTCAATAGATTGCGGGTTATTTCGAAGGAAAACCCTTTCAGGCATTTAAAATTAATTTTAAAAAGCTTGATCAAAGACTTTGTCCTTTCTGTGTGCATAGGTCAAGCGAGAAACTACCCGAATAAGATGCAGTTCGATTTTCGAATGTTTGTCCAATTAGACGGTGTTTGTCGCACAGTTTCACCCAAAAGCTTTGGAAAATCGTGATAAACATAACCGACGGATTTTGAAAATTTTCAAGTAAAAAACAAAAACATGCTTATGGAAGCATTAAACACCGAGAAAATAAATTGGAATCTGGAAATTGATGATCATCATAAATCCCACCGTTTTCATGATACCTTTTAGCGTTCATGTACAGAAGTAAAAATAATGGCTAAGTTGCGGTGGTTTGACTTTTTAACAGCATTTCTGTAAATGTAAAATGGGCTATTTATTATCGTTTTCCCACATTAATCCCTATCGAAAGTGGAAAAGATTCGTGCGTTTTTGGCTGGAAATCCTGGATATAAATAGCAATATTTCAAATTTCGGCCTAAATTAAAGTTAAAAAAAACTACTAGATGGAACATCGTATTTACTTGATAGCAGGCAGAAGGATGGAAGATTTTGATTTCGATTTTTAGTTTTCAACGTTTTCAATGGCATTTTCACTTTTCATTTTTGGTCACTTTGATCAAGATTTTTTTATTAAAAAGCTGACTCTTTATCATCAAAGCATCACAAGAAAATGTGCTCATGTGTATTTACATTTTTATTATTTTTTTGCTATGTTTCAGTCACAAAACTACGTATTATTCGGTTAAAGACAGATAGTATAGTTCTCCTGTGGTGAAATAAAAATTAAATGACACCAACCTCCTTCAAGCTTCCATTACTCGGATTGAAATAAAGTCCAATTATAAAGTTGCTATCAAAATATATGCACATAAAATAGATCTATTAGATGCAATTTAATTTCACTGAAGTTTTTATTTGCGATTTTCTTCTATGCTGGATAATTTGGATTTCCTGCGGATGTGAGCGGGCATATGGTGGTAATATATTCAATGCTGAATTCAATTCAGATTTATTATTATTCCTGTTCTTACTCGTATTACTCGCAGTCGAATTAGTGGAAAATTTAATTGAAGAAATTGATAAAGCTGTACTATTTTCGAAAATTGCCAAACGATTTTATCGGTGCTGGAACGACCATTATCTCTGTCCGATGTACTAGTATATGTATGCTTCTGCAAACGTGTAATGGTTATCCGGAATTTTCTTCGGATTACTGTTGAAAAAGTTGTGCAATGTCCTCAGTAAACATTAATCGGCTTAATTTGTCAATTGGATTTCTAAAGAAAGTTAATTTCAGGCGAACAACTTTTGGAGGAAAAACTGTTTACCTTTAACAGCCGCACTCGGTGTTCGGGCTTTCTTAATTAACAAAATGGAAATTAATTGATCAAATGGATTCGAGGGTTCTATTAGGATAATTCGGAATTTTGCGGCACTATTAAATGGCAAGAACAAGAACGTAATTTGCGTTGCAGCGCCTCAATTTCCCGGTTTCATTGATTTTAAATCGAAATATAAATATAATTGATTTGATCCTTTATAGGTTTACTATACCTAGACAGACATTATTAATTGGCCAGATATTATTAAAAATTTGTATGCCCTGGAAATTATGGGTATTTAACAAAATTAACCGGCTGTGATCCGACTGGTGTACGTACACAGTGTATTATTTTACGCAAACTTGCCGATATGTAATAGAGAATAACAGTAGAAAATACGCGGCCCGAGCAAATATAATCATTGGCCACTGATTATATTTGAACAATTCTGGAAGCTTTCAATTTTGTGTGTTTGACAAATTATCGACCTGCCTATATACATATGCAAATGATCAAAACCGTCAGCCGTTAGTCTTTTGGATCAATGTGGAGAATTAGCACTAATTCAGCATAAAACTAGTCGTAAATATTTTCAATCCCTGCAGCGAGAAAAATGAATTTATGTGACAAGCTTACCTATGGAAAATTTATGGCATTGAAGTAAATCACCATTGTTTTCAAAGAGGCTGATGAAACTAACTCCAAATGTTGGTGGGAAAAAAATAATATACAGGATGAGTTATTTTTGAGGTTTTGCAAAACTCGAGGCAATAATTTTCTGTGTAAAATCACCTCCTGAATTTTTTGACACAATTTCCTATGCTACCCAGAAAACTGCTTTGAAATAAAGGCATTAACAGCAGTTAACATAGTTGCTTTTTGTGCATGTCAAACTTACCTTGGGTGTACACATGAAATGAAAATTTGCTTTCACAATTTATATTGTAAAATATTTTCTGTAATAAAACACCAGCAGAATAACAGCCGGTAGATATTTGCAAATATTATCTTCAATTATAAATTTGTTCATTTCAAATAACATGCAATTAATCCAGATATATAAAGTTTATTTTCAAGTATTTTCGGTTATGTTATTTCAACAGCATAGAAAGGAAGTAAGTGGAAATTTTGTTCGCCGACATTGGAAACTTTTATTTTGCTCCGATTAGCACAATTATAATTGTTGGAATCAATGTAAAAGTTGGAAACCCAATTTTCCAGCCTTAGTGTTTTAACAGCGAAATTATGATGAATTTTTGAACCACCGAGCCTAAATATTGCATATAAATCCTGGGTTCGCTGGCTGTTTCGCATTTGTTTGCGATTCATTTAACATAGTGACAAAATATTTTTTTGCTGCTAATTGCTACCGAGCTATATGCAAATGGTTTAGGCTCACAGAATGCAAATATTGCTTTATTATTTACGGACGAAAAAATGTAATTAATAACTTAGGTGAAAACCGAAAAAATTGGTATCTGCTAATTTTATCTTCTTTATCTGGATATTATAATTGTATATTTATCAAGAAATGCTAACTTCATTCTAATACGTAATAAATCAGTGAAAGCTAGTAGCAATTTCCAAGTTTCGCGCCTTCGTCGACTAAGCATAATTTATGCTCACAGATAAGATTCAGCATAACCTCGTGGGCTTTCCGCTGGACTTTTTCTCTGGATCATCTAAACTAAATTAACTTTAACTTTGCGATTACTTTGGCCGAAGTATGTAAGCCTGTAGGATTGCTGCTACTTGGTTTCGAGTCGTTTCGGATAACGATGACTTTTTAAACATACGACAGACGACGATTGTAATAATAAAACCTTTGAACTGATGCTTATTTCCCAAGAACAAGCAGGTTTAGTTAATGTTTTAAATTCGTTTGTGCTTTATACTGTTGGCATTAAAATGGAGGATTGACACGAAATTTTTAGTCTATCAATTATATCTATATCGAGGCGTTTCAATAATCAGATTACGAAAAATAATAATTATTTGAAAAAGGTGACATTTTTGAGCTTTTAGTTGTGGAAACACATTTCTCGGTGTGCCACAAGCGACTTCGCAAACTCTGAAAATACAAAACAATCAGACTTGCGAAACGCCAGGAAAAAAATGTTTCTACAACGGGCTCAAAGCTCAAAAAGTCACCAGTTCCAACATTTAAATTTTCGTCGAAAAATTTGCAATCCTGTGCAAAGCGTACTTGTTCTGGGTGACATATTTTTATTAAAATCTAATTTTAGACTTATAATGCGGCATTTAAGTCCCTTTATGCCCTACAATATCGATTATTCGCACGGCATGCATCCTCCCCTACATGATTGGGCATTTTTTAAGATTCCCTTTACAACTTGCTGCTTTACTTCAGCACTAATGTTAATTTTTTAAACTTAAAGTTTGATCACTTCAAATGAGATGAATTAATTGGAAACACACGCATGTTTTGCTTAAGAAAGTGCAAGTGCAAAGCAAATGATAAATAATATGAAACTCACTCACCGTGTAGGCACGAGAAGTTCCCCTTGGCTCTGCCGTACTTTTTATCACTACCTGAAAAATGAAAAGAATATAATTGGGTCATCCAGTTAATAACATCCAGATTTTCTTTAAAACAACAAACAACTAAAGGCTTGTCTCGTAATTAATTTTAAATGCAAAAATCCTTTGAGTACTTCCTTTATAATGTGCACGGTTTGTCTCAAAGACTGGTTCATTTACAGAAAAATGCATATAAACTCTGTCCAGGAAAATATACGACTTGGATCAACTAAAATTTATTTGCGCAAAATCATTCAATCCAACAGAAAAATTATGTTACCTTATATTTTCGCGTCTACGTCTGTATGTAGGCGAAGCTGAATTAAAGTTATAACGTATTTTCATGCTGATCTACATATTTTGCTTGAAAATGCCTACATAAAGCTTAATTCCTGGGCAATATTGCCTCTATTCTTTTGCCACTCTCTGCAAAACATGGTGTTTTTTGATTGTATATTTTGATAATAATAAAAAAAAAATAAGAGTTTTATTAGCTGGCGTCAAAGAGCCTTATCATTACACTTCCTCAAACTGCTATCTAACAGCTATCTATAAGATAAACTTTGTGGAGCGCAATTCTCGTAAAATAACTTAGGGTGGATTCCAAAGTTATTAGTACAATATTTGCCATTCTTTCCCTAACTCCTGACTCACATTTTCGGTTCGCCTAAGTAAAATCACTATTTTTCGCTCACTTGCAAACCTTGCAAAGAGAGTTTCCCTCAATAATTGATCATTAACGGATTTGTTGAGGGTGTTGAACAAGAATAATTTATATTTGCTTTAACACGAATTTGCTTTGCAAGAATGTACAAAAGAGACACGCTATATTAAGCACATATTCCATTTCCGGACGTAAACATGAACAATTCCACTCAACGTTGAATGAGATCTACGTCCAGGACTCAACAAAACACTATCGTCCTAGTGAAGTAAACCCACTAATGTCGTTTATCAATTTCGTTACGACGGATATTTCTATATTTGCTGATGGTCGAGTTGTTTGCGTTCTCATTTATATTAATTTTATATAAATCGCAAACCTGAGGGCGAAATCTTGCATCTCTCGGATTTCTTTGTGCCATTGTTTGGAATAGGAGACGGCTTATGCAACTCTACACAATTTAAGACCTCTGGAAAATTGGTTTCAGTGCGAAATTTTCAGCTGAAAATGGCAAATAAGGGGGATTCGTAACGAACTGACACGTATTTTAGCTTTATACCTAGAGATTACTTCTTTTGTTTCTAGTTTGCATTCACTGTATCAAATATTCCACCAAAGACTTTTACGACTTTCACTAGCTGAACCTTAGGATTTGCATCAATTTATGCATATGCGGTTTAAAATAAAAGAAACTGTTGCAAATAATATTATTGCTATACAAGCTGCAACATTAAAACAACAACCGAAATGTTTGACTTGGTATAAAATAAAATAATATAATGGTGAAAAGTGAACTCAGATAAGGTCAAAAAGCTCAAAAACTTAAATCTGAAATCAGTTGCCTTATTTACGAAATGCTTTTTGATGCATTCTATATGAAAAGCTCCGAAACAACGGTTAAAGCCTCTTTACTCTTACAATGTGGAACGTGCAAGTGCAAGAAAACTCTATTAGCCAAAGGTACACATTGCATTTTGCTATTTGCTTTACACCCATGCAGTATTGAGATATGAAGCAATTTCCATGCATTTTTGAGCTCAAAATGCCACATGAGATTTCTTTTAAAGCGATTTCCCTGTGCGAAGTAACATCAGTGCGGTAGGCGTTTGAACAGTTTGGAAGTTGCTTACATAGTTCCAAATCGTCAACATCTAATTTGCTACAAAAGTAGGCCCAACGGAGCAATCAAATAACAAGTTTTTTACCGATCGAATCGAAGTGCTTTGCAAAAAGTGTCTAAATATAAAATCGAATTTACGTTTCAAACCGTATCCTGATTGTGTTGTTGGTAGAGCTGCAAGATATAAGAAGACTTAATTTGAATGGTTCAAGTTCAGATTAGCGAATTTAAACTAAATGTTCTTGAAGCATTTTGTATTTTCTTCGGGAAACATTTCAGATTTTGCGTGTTTTTTCGCTTGAAATTCAGTGGAATTTAGTGTGTTTTGTTAACCTCTCTGATCCCTTCATTCTTCTTTTATATCCGCATTGGAAAACATTATTCAACGATATTCGGTCTTGTCTTTTCCTGTGTGTTTTTCGTTTTGCTTTTGTGTGTGTGTTCCTTATTTTCGATTGAAATACTTATTGTTTTGACAAATTACATTAAACTAAAGTTTCATTAACCCTTTTCCTACTGACTTAGCAGTCGCTTTTAAGCCGTTAAGCCTAACCGTCTGAAAGCATTTATTAAATTAGTTTCCAGATTAAAACCTTTATTGAAAGTAAACAGCTTTTAGGATATTTAATACGTTTATAGAAATCGATCAATGTAAATGTGAGTTCGTTTCAAAATACAACATGGCCATTTGAAATAAAAATATTTTCTTAATCGGAAACGGATTATTTGAAAATTAATCCTTTCGATGCGAAAAAGTTATATATTGTTCTATTTTCTGTATTATTGCAGCTTATCTGTTTAAATAAGTTCTTAAATTGAAATTAATTTTCTTGTTGAATGCAGTATTTCAGTCAATATATAAAATTCCATTACAGTAATGAATATTTGTAAACAGCTTATGCAAAAATAGCGCAACGAGGATTAAGAAACACATTAACTTATTAAATTCGGCATTTTAGATTCGCCACACGATGGCTAAAACGACTTAAGTTTGCAAAAAAACACGAAAAAATTAATAAGAACTGTTGTATTTCTTGCTCACTATTCATCAACATAAATTAATAACGACATTGGCTGAACAAAAAATGACTATTTAGATATTTTCCTGCAGTAAAAGGCACAGTCGACACTTTAAATGCATAGTAGGAAAAAATCGTGCATTAACCAAAGAACCAACGGTTTTCAAACCACAATCTGCGAGTGGGAAAATGAGATAAGCCGGACTAAGTACAATTTAAAGTCAAACAATTAAAACTTTGATACATATTTTTATTCTTTATTCATTAAGCAAACGTTCTCCTGTAAATAGATGTAATCAAATGCGTATTTAACAGCAAATGCAGCAAGTATTGTATATATATATATATACGAGAATAGTCGGAAAATTGTTATATAAAAAGGCGTTTTTGATTTTGCTTTTCAGTCTAACAAATTTGATTCTTTAACACAACTTAAAAGTTCAAGTAAGGAATGGAGAAAATATATTGAAATTCAATAAAAATTTAAAAACTTCAAGGAAAGTTGATGTAATCAGGAATTAAAATTGAGCATAAAGTGAAAGGCATCAATGTGAAGCGAAAAAARAGAATGCAACYCTTAACATAGARCGAGATATAAATCACAAATATTTAGGAAATAAGRGTGAAAACACTGTTACTTCTGTACAAGATCCCTTATCAAGCTTACCTTTGCTTACGCTTTACTTTTGTTAATCTTGTCAATTTTCATTTTAGCTCTAACAGCGCGCGTGTTCTGACTACATGTTTACATTTAAACCAAGTCTGAGCTTTTCATGCCATTTAAATGTTTTTTGCAGTCTCAGACAGTCTTTTATTCTTATAGGGTCGTTTCACTTAAACCTTTGTGACTTTGTTAAGTTAAAGCCACTGTTATGCAGTCAAGTTGTTAAAAGGGGGAGTTTTCTTCTCCTTTCCTTTTGATTAATCCATTTTGATTTTAATTTATTAAGCCAGTTAAATATGGCAATTTTCTCATGTTTTCACATTCAATGATCCATGCGTCCTTTAAGCACAAATTGATTCTTAAGAAGAAAAAACTCAACGTTGGTAAGCAATTCAGTGCCATTTATTAATAAAAATTTCCCACGTTTTCATATGCTGTAGTGTTGAGAAATTCTTTTTGATATTGTCAATAGGAAATAAAAGGCTCATTCTTTTGCAAATCTTATGTAAGCCTACAAACGCCATTTTCCTTGCATTATTGCGAACTTTATAGTGCTACCGTCAAAAATGTATTATCCTTTTTTGGCTCACATCCAACGCACATCTTTTATGTCGACCTTTTTATTAAAGTTTTGAGTTGGATGTCATTCGCTAAAAAACATGAATCAGAGCTGTGAATATATGTGGCAGATGTTCTTATATGTATAGAGTATAAGACAGGAATAGTTGCACTGCGCTTCATGCAATAGATCCTTAATTGAGCCATAAATCTTGACTAGGGAATAATGTGATTTCTCCTCAATACAGCTATTAGTTCGTAATGACTGTTCTTCGCTTGGAATCGAGTAATTCTTGTTGAGAAAATTCGCTATGCCTTGATTAATTTGTTTATCTCTTCTTCGAATAGCCGCTTAATCCATCACTTGCCTCACAACTCTGTAGTGGAGATTGGCACCGTCTTACTATCTTACTAGTCTGAGTGAAACTGAGGCAAAATTGCAACAGGGAAAAGTGTACAATTTCTCTTATAACAATGCCAGTCGAATGTAATTTTTTATCGATTTTTTCTGTGTGAACTTCTGTATGAAATAGATTCAAATTCCCACATTTTAAATGAAAATCTCAAAACAAAATCTATACAATTAGATGCAAAATCATGCATAAGGGAAAATGATATATTTTCTCATTTTCTCTCAGAACCAAATTAACTATAAAGCTTTATGAAAGACAGAGTAATTAGGAGGCTGAAACCCGCAAAGCTTTGTTAATGTGTCGGTGAAAAAAAAATAACCAAAATATTGTGGCACGTACTTCTAACCCGACAGGCATATACAGGGTGTCCCCATGGGAGAAGGCCTTTAATGAACATATCGCATGCTCGAGCCTTCAGGGTGTAGTCAACATTAATGTTGACAAATGGTAACTACAAAAGTGTGTGAGCGCTTTAACCTTTCCTAATGTACTCTATATCTGTACCTACAGGTTCTTACGCTGTTTTAAGGTTATTAGACTTTAATTGGATGGAATGACGATGCTAAGTGAAATATTATGTATGGTGAACAGTTGGAAGAGTCAAAGCCCAAGATTATTATTAACTGTTCTTGTGAGAGTATCTCGAAAGTAGACAGTGATGCTACATTAAACAATTCGTACACAAACGAGTGCCCAAAATTGCACTGTTCATTGCTCAGACGGTCTAAGGCGGTTTCGATGCGGATAATTCGTGTTCATCTCCAAAAGGTTGGAGTTAAACAACCGGTGGATCATAGACAGTTAAATTATGAAGATTGAATTTAACTTGTTGATAATAATTCGCTGTGAGTACGTAAATGTACATTAAAAAAATTAATAAATAAATCAGTCTGATTTGAAAATATTTTGCAACATTTTCGTCAAAATGTGTCTTTCATTTTTAGTAGATTTTTTTATTATTTACTTTGATAGCATATCATTTTACGCGGGTTCAGACGCAAAATATCTACTGGTGGATGTTCGTTATTTCCGAACAGGAAGACTGTTAATTTAGCAGTTATAATTAATACCCAAGTCTAGTATTCATGCCATCTTCTACTGACCTGCCTCAGGATCGAAATCCGGTCTGTAATAATCCCCCTTTATCGAATTAATGAATGTGGGTGAATTTAGAAATACACCTTCACATTGTTGGCTTATTGATTGAGGCCGGTTTCCTGTACAAGAGGATTTTGTTACCATAAATTATAGTTTTTTGTAAATGAAATCTAAAGATTTTATACCAAAATTAATGTTGACTTGTTCCAGGCAATTTTCTAAATTCTATAAAAAAAAGCAAGCAACAAAAGCTTGTCTATTCTCTAATCTGTACACTTGAGTCAATTTGGGTGCAGCACAAATCATCAATCCAAATCAAATCTATCATTCTAGGATTACCGACTGTTCAGAAATTTAATTTTGATGAAGTAAATGAGCGATTAGTGGAAAATATTGCGGATAATCTTCTAAGCGGAATTTCCTGATCAATTACGAGGTAGTACATCACAACATGATAGTTACATATCCGCTGCAAGCTACTTATTAAAGTGCGCTTTATATGTTCTAGCTACCAAAAAAGATGCATTATGATGGATTTTCAAATATAAAATATTGTTTTCACAGACAGAAACATTTTTTTGTTGCAAGAACGTTCACAGAGCTTTGCCAAGCCACATAAATTTAACATTTTTTATAATTTTTTCGCATTTCAACTATTTTTTCAGTTCATGTAAAGGATATTAAATCTATGGAGGATATTTGAATAAATTTTTTTCTATACAAATGTTTTAGCATCTTTTCTTCCAAACAGGCATTTTCTTTTCAATTCAAAACCGCGCATTTATTGTTCAAAGTGTTTATACAACCGCTTAAACATTATTAAAAAAAATTGTTTGTTTTAAACATAAACTTCTCAACATTCTTGTCATTCTTTATAGGATATTTTTTGGGGCTGTGTTGTTTTTGTATTCGCATTTATTTAAAGTACAAAAAACACATCTGAAAATTCACCTGAAAAGCAGCAAGAACAATTCCAAGAAGTCAAAGGTTTTTATACTACCAATTCAGCGTTTTTTGATAAATTCGACCATATAAACGACATAAAATTTCATGACATTTGAATAATCTTCCATATAATTGATTTGTTACCTTTTTTCAAACGGTTTTTCGGTTTTATGTTCAATTCAAAAGTGGCATAAACCCATATTTTTATTTACAACCGCCTTTTTTGTTCAAAGTGTGTTTACAACCGCTTAAACGTTTTAAGAAAAATTGTTTGGTTTAAACATTTTTTTCGAAGGCTGCGTTATTTTTACATTCGCAGTTGTTATATGTATTTGTTTTAAGTACAAAAACACAAGTGAACATTCGTCCAAAGAACACCAAGAAAAATTCTGTATAAAATCAGAATTAATGTTTCAGTACAGTTTTCGCGTTTTTTGAACAAAATCGTTCATGGAAAAACATGGAATTTACCACCGGAATATAGATTTTTAGTAGCATTACTTTCAACCGCTTTCCTTTTCAAATTCAATCCCGTACTTTTATTTACAAGTGTTTACACAACCGCTTAAACAATATCAAGAAAATTGTTTTAAACATTAACTTCTCAACATTTTCGTCATTATTTTGCAAATTATTTTGTTCGGAGGGCTGCGTTATTTTTATACTCGCATTAATCAGGTAGGTACAAAAACACAATTGAAATTTCACCTGAAAGACACAAGGAAAAACTATGAATAAAATCAGGATTATTGTGAGGTCCTGATGAAATCGGTCATATAAAAAACATCAGATTTATGAGGGACATTTGAGTAATCGTCTACATCATTTTTTGGTATCTTTTTTCAACAGCTTTTTCCTTTTCAAGTTCAATTTAAAAGTGACACAATCTCATTCTTTTTTCTTACAGTAGTTTCGAGCCAGCAGCCTTCGAGTTACATCCGGTTAAAAAAAATATTGACAAATATACAAACACACTGGCCTTAACAACCGGCATAATTAGCATCGAAATCCATACAATTCATCCGAAATTGAATACTCGAAAATTGAACATAAATTCAATACTGATGATACTCAATTGAGGCAACCTTGGATAAGGGCTATAATTAATAATTACCGATTAATTTGTCCCATTGCCAACACCACCACGTATTTGTTAGAAAGCATCGCTTTCACGTCAACGTGCGTTTATATTTTGCGTTATTTAGTGGTGTTGATGATGATTGTGACTGCAAAAGGGTAACATATGAGCTTCTATTGAATGCATAATTAATACTGGTTACGCACAGAGTGGATGGACATCAAACACTAATAATAATCATAATAATGTGGGAGAAAAGTAAACATTTTTTGAGCAAACACCTCCGCAAGACCACTTAAAGCGAGAAAGATGTGAAACTTCTCACCCCTCCCTATAAATTAAAATGCTACGGAAAGTTTAGATTGATCTGAAACTTTCAACGTCTAGAACCAAAACAATATCGTTTATTAGGTATTGACGATGCGAGTTGGCGATGGCTTTTCAACTTTTTAATTACTTTCATAAAACTCATTCTGGACTTAGGTTTCATTTGCAGAGAAACTCGAGAGCCAATTGTTTGTCGGTAATAATAATTGCAAATATTTATAGTTTAGAAACAATGTAGAGGCAAATTGAGTTCAAGAATTTGAATCGAGAATCGCTCTTTTATTGATACCAGTTACTTGAGGTTCAGTTTTTTATTTATGGGGTGTGCAAAAATCTGCGCTATTGTGCACAACCGCTCAAACATTAGTCAATATTTTTTAACAGAAACTTGCAACCATTCGTTGCAGCCGTTGAAAAAATTATTTTTTCGGCAGTATTATTCAAATCAATAAATCAAAAGAACACCAAGAAGAAGGCTGAATAAAATCGAAAGGATTTTAAAGTTAACAAAATTTAAATTGTAGCATTAATTTCAATAAATGTTTATCATTGTCGAAAATATACGAGTTTTTGTTGATAATGTTTATACGACGGCAATTTGTTTGGCTTAAACAGAAAATAGACAACAATATCGTCATTCTTTAAATAATTTGTTTCAATTAACCAGAATGATTTTTATCGGCATTGATAATTACAAGTGAAAATACATAAGAAGAAAGCTACGAAGAATTTTGGGTAAAGCAAAACTGATTAAGGAAAAGAGTTTAAAATTAAGCAAAAATGCAATTAAATTTTTGTATATGATGTATAAGCAAGTTATTAATAAAATTCTATGCAGCGGTAATTAATCAAAACTAATTTAAAGCTCAGCAGAACGTTTCAAAAACGAACTATTATTTTTTTCCTTCCCCTCGTTTTTGAAATGAATGGTTTGTGCTTAATAAACTTGCAATCGATTGAAAGGTTTTTCAATGCCTCGAATGAAAAAAAAATGTTAACGCAATTTTTTTACTTCGTCAAAGGTTTCGCTATTCCGTAGACATCAATTGCATAAAAACCCTCTCAACTCCAAAAGTTTAATTGCGATTTTCCACTTTGAACAACCGTTTTGTACAAAATCTGTGAATTGAGTGCGCTAGACTTGGGTGGTTTGGGCTCTGCCACCTTGTTTACAATTCGCAATTTTGTCAGATTACCTGTAAGCCATTGATATGGTTATTTTGCATTCGGGAACAATTTGCCTATACACCGTTATATCCCTCTGTTTGAACAACGCATTAGGCGAATATGCAAAATATGTGTGCGTATGATAGATTGGATGAAACTGGAGCTGTTTGTGCCGTTTATTACGCTGATTTAGCAACGTTCCGAAAATGATTGTTAATTGAAGTAACGACAGAAACAATTCATGATTAGAGCCAAAAAATCCGGGTTTCCAGGTCATGGAGACTGTAAATGCTCTAAATTTAGCTAAATAAAGAGTCCGTGGATTGGCCACAGAGTTGTACTTATGTAGAGTCGCCACAAACAGAGGAAATTTTATGCAAGTGAAAGTTTAAGACAATTTCCCACTCGGTACTGGAAATATTTTTGAAGCAGAGACAAAACGTGCCAGGATTCGGAACGTCAAGCTTCTTCTACTTATCCCCCCATAATTATTAACTAGGCATTAATATCTATCAACATAATTATATAGAAACTCCTAGATATCCTGAAACAAATAGATTACCTGGATTCAATTTAGCGCTGCTCACTCAGTAAACATATTATATAAACAGGAAACTCTAAACATAACCGATTCGCATATGTATGTCGCAAAATTTCAAATCCCATCACGATTACAACTTACCTCTATTCGAATTTCGTTATAAGCCCGAGTTCCTTTGATGGCACAAAAGGTTGGCAAATAAGTTAACTCTACCACTGCCTCTGCACTCCTGTCGTGCCGCAGGCCAGACAGGTCCAAAGAAGGACCAATTTAAGGATTTGCGAAACAAATTGGCAGGATGGATGTAGAAGAGATCCATGTTGCAAAGCGGCTTTGTTGTATCAAGCGGATCTGAAAAGGAATAAATTGTTGTAAGCAACTACATCAAAGATGTATGTGTTAACTGAGTGAATTGTCGGTTATCTCAACTTGCCTCTAATTTTGTTTTCAATTCACCCCTTATATGTATGTGGAAATTAATCGTGAAAATAAAATGAAACACTGAAGAATCTGGTCTGGTAAAATACAGGCGGGAGATGAGTTGAAGTTGATTTGTTTGCTCAAAAAAACTTTGTTTAACTACAATGTATCCAGACAGGATCGAAGTTGAAGAGCAGCTAGTCCATGGCCAAAATGTAGGACAATTTGACTGCGCAACTATAAATTTACTGTTTCAATAATCTCGCAAAAACTTCTGGAAACAGTTTATTAAAATATTGGCTTTTATAAGCCTGAAGTTTAAATATGGGAGATATTATTAAGCCGCTGTAATTGTACAATAAACCGAAGAAGTTTCTATAAACATACAAAATTGAATAGTAACTTTTCCAACAAATATTAAGCGCCGTTCCAAAATTGCAAACTCAAAACCTAACGAACGTCAAATATTGTCTTTTCGGATTTACCGCGAATTACTGCCTCTGTAATTCAAACGCAAAATCGGAAGAAACTTTCAGTAATTGTCATGCAATATTGGAAAACTCTGGTTAACAATTTTGAATATACAAGTAGAGAAATTAACTGATGTTATTTAAATTTACATTGGAAATATGTTCTGTTTCAAGCAAGAAGCAACTTATATAATATATGTACAGCGTTTGTTTGATAAATACATAAAATAGTTGTTGGATTTTTTAAAGTCGATTTTAAAATTCAAATATTATAAGTTTGGCGCAAAAATCAAGAAGGTTTATGAATGTGTACTATGTTTTACTCAAAAAAGGTTTAAAAATTCAGTACACCGCATCCTACTTATACCGCTTTTATTTTTACAACGCATATTATCCCATTTTTTTTTAATTAATATATATAAATACTTTTGGAGAAAAAATCACGCAAATTGTTCACACAACTTCTTAAACCAAATTAATTACCTATTCATTTATTCTACTTATTTTCTTTACACTCTGGTATTTCCTAGTAATTTTAACCGAAAAAAAGATGGAAAGCTGAGATCACTTTTAATAGGTTTTTTTGTCAAAAAACTCATGTATGTACTTGAAGCGTCCTATCCAATACATCAACAATTGGGGAGATGACAATGTTGAGCACGTCTAAAACTCGAAAAGCCATTTCCCATTTTAAGGGAAAAATGTTTCCTAATAGAAAAGACCTGTTGCAGTAAGTTGGGCAGTCTGCCAACCCCAGGGAGATGCCTTGTGTCGCATTGTATAAAGGGGCTTGTCTAGCTCCATGAGGAAATGGAACTTGACGAAGCAAAATCTCCTCGAAATAGTATAGTCAACCGAACATGGACAATGTGCCTTTGTGGCATTTAATCAACTGTTCTTTTAAACATATGCTGTTGTAATAAACTGGAAATAGACAAAAGTTGGGGACTAATGGAACGGGCACTTATGGGGCAAAAAAGTTGGAAATTTTTAGTGTAATTGTGTGCAGTTTAAAATAGCTTCAAAAGCATATGTTACATATTAAAGTAGTTTCAAGTTTCAAGCTTTTCCATCCACCAAAAAATTACAATTGTAGATTTGATTGAATGACATCACACATAAGAAATTTCCCAGATTCCAGATAATTAGTTTATTGATGATAATCGCAAAAAAGCAGCAACATTTTTTACAGGAAAATAAAAACCAATAAAAAAAACGGAGAACCAAAAAATGTTTATCCATTGAAAGCTTTAACAAATCAAAATAAAATGCTTCATAAAACCGAAATTCCCGTTAATCAATTAACGCAACTTTTTCTTTTCATGAAATATTGGCAAATGATGGATTTTCCATTGGCCCCAAGTGATTCAATGGGGTTGAAAATATTATTGTCCTGCTTAAGCAATAACATATTTCATGGGAGTCAAACAGGTGGAAAGTATGAGTAAGAAAAGCGAGCAAAGAAAACGGCACAATTATAAAAATTACCGACCATTAGCTGAAGATTAATGATTTTCCACTTGACACGATACAGTGGTAAAGGAGCTCATAAAAATGCAAAAATAGCTGGAAAAATCTTAACGAGACCAATGAAAAATTATGGAGTTATCAAAACCGCTGTTGGGATGGCAATTCGGTTTCTTTTGGGCCAAAGTAATCTGATGAAAAAATGATTATTTAAGAAAGCAATTGTTTCCTTAAAATGGACTGTTTTTTCAGGCTTTGCTGCCACCTAAAGACTTTGCAGCATGAAGTCCATACGACCGTTCACCACTTGGATTTCCATATCTTTATTACTTTCAACCTGCTGCTTGGCCGATGAACATCACAAGCGAGTTCCATCTGGATTTACAGGAGTTAGGGGCAAAAAGTCAATACCTGATGAGGCTTATTCAGCTGATTTGGACAATAGTAACTCTATAGAACAAGTGAGTAACTTATTAAGGATCTTACTAAGGAAACTAATGAAAAAATGGACCTAATTTTGTTCACTCAAATCAAAGTTTATATTAGAACAAATTTTAATGAATAGTGAAAATACCAAATATACAAGTTTGAAAATTGCATCATCAAATTCAGGATTAACTCAGAAAACCTTAGCTTTAAAACTAAAAAAAAAGTCTTAAAGTGTAAAGAATTGCGTTTGGAAGCGGCTCGGAAATTTAAAGAGGAAAGAGGAGCAGAAAAGTGTCTTTTAAAGCAAGAATCTAACCACTCTTGATATTTTCAGCAAACCGAATATACACCGTCATCTGATACGGAAGCTCCTGCTTCCTTCAACTATATTGTAGAGAAGCGAGCACCATCAGGCTTTTTTGGAATGAGAGGCAAAAAGCCATGGAACTTTCTGCAGTCCAGTAATTATCCAGAAGAATTGTACAAACGCGCCCCCATGGGTTTTGTGGGCATGAGAGGAAAGAAAGATAGCTTGGAGGATGATGAAGTCACTTGGGGTAATTTTTATGATGAAACTTTATTGCAATAAAATTGATTTAAATAACTGGTAAAATTTCTGAGCAAAAATGAGTAAATAGAGTTTGAAAATTTAGTGTTCTGCTCTAGATGGAGGCTGGTTTGAATCAACTGTTTTCTTAAAATAGCCTTTTCGTCCACCGAAAGGGGTCGAGACGGATTATAGAAAATCACTGCTTTAGCACAATTCTACGAAAGAAAATTTTCTAACCAGAAACATGGAAAGAAGCCCAAAACTGGCACCTAAATTTCAGTGCACTTTAATAAGCCAAATAAATTACTAACTAAACCAAACATTAAAATACCGAAAATAATCTTGACAAATTCAAATCCAAGTTGCATTGTTTTTTGAGCAAAAAATTGTTGATTTTACCAATTTAACACAATCGAGCATTTATTTTCCATTTTCTTTCGCAGATGAGCCAGAAAAAAGGGCGCAAATGGGATTCTTTGGAATGCGAGGCAAAAAGTTGTGGACAGATTATCAAGGAGAGAAAAGGGCACCAATGGGATTCGTCGGAATGCGAGGTATTCCTCCACTAAAATTGTCCTATTTTACGTGAAGATTTTGGGAATTTTCAGGTAAAAAAGATTTTGAAAATCCCATCGGCTACTATGAAGACATCAAACGAGCCCCATCCGGATTCTTTGGCATGCGGGGAAAGAAACATCCTTCTGGATTTTTCGGCATGCGTGGAAAGAAATATCCGTATGAATTCAGGGGCAAATTTGTAGGAGTCAGGTATGTAAATCAGGCATTTTTGGAATAAAAATATTATTAGAGTGCGCCTACACATTTATGTAGAACGAAAGGCAAAAAATGTATTTTGGTTCAGGAACTAATTCGTTAAATTCAATACAGTTTTTTTTTAGTTTTGGAATTGAAAATTTAATTTTACCAAGCGTATTTTTAAGCTAATAAATTAGTTGGTGTTGCAGGGGCAAAAAGTCTTCGGAAATGGCAATTCCAAGCTACTACTACCAAGATTCGACAACAGATCGACTTAGTGATCCCGATTGGAATCAACTTATGTTATTATTGACTGGACGGAATGAATTCGATAGAAGTCACTAAAATGCTATTGAGTTTCCAGACGTACCCCTATTTATTTGGTGAGTTTCTTTAAAAACTTCCAATTGCTTTAATAGCAGAATAAGTTTTTTAGGTTTTGACCGTTCTTGGAAAATTACTTGTTTCCCATCGTCCTAGAAAACTACCTATTCTATTAACAATAGTCGATTATTCTACTTGCGAGTGTGGTTGAAGATTGCATAACAATTTACCTATGTATACTTACAATAAATACATATTTTTACCTCTAATGTTATTATTCCAAATATCAGATTTGTTTGCTACACCAATTTAGATATTTCTAAATAGGCTGGATAAATCGAGGCATTTTCGATAATTGCAATGTTTAAATTTATGATTGTAAAACCTCGATATTAAATATGGAAATATCTAAATTGCAGCTTGGCAGCGGTTCAGTCAATTCAATTGTCCATCATTTATTATGGTCCTCACTCTAACTGAAACCCCGTATCATCAACCAAATGGCTCAGAAAACGTATATGTATTTCTTTTATGGAAATTATATCAATTTATTCGAACAAAAAGTGTATAAAAATTCTTTCGGATTTTAACGCTAAATGACTCTTGACTTGACTTGATCAATAAATGCGTATTATTTCAATCTTCAACATATTGTGATTCGAGATTGTATTAAATATATAGCAATTATATTACATATCACTGCAGTATTTTCAATTGAATTGTCAAATTGTGACTGTTCAGTTTACTTCATTTGATTTAATCCGCTAAGCAAAAAATGCAGTTCGTGATTTTTGTTCTTCAAAATCTTGATGTATTAACAAAATGGTCAATAAAGGTTTATAAATAATTATTTAACGTGTCCATCATTATGTATACGTTAGATTTGGAAATAAGTATGCGGTATGCTCGAAGATGGCAGGCAAATGTTAAGATTAAATAACTTGTCGGGACTTTTTTCGGCTGGAAATTGTTTCCAGCAGTGAGCCCGAACAAATTATCAAATATGGGATTGTAATATAGTTAAATAAAATAAGCTAATTTCAGATTTAGAATATAAAATGTAGGTACTTAGTTCTAAGATTTGACTATATTCTGTTAAAACCTAATAGAAGATAAATAAATTATAATAGTGTTTGAAGGAGCACTTTCAGTACGATTTATTCAACAAATTACTTTCCCAATTGTCCAATGAAATTGCCCAGTCATCAATTTTTTAAATTATATTTTAATCAAGCGTTATTTCTGGCTGCTTCTATCAACTTGCTTTTAGTGTTTCACGTTATTTTTAATTCTGATCCATAGATGAAGACAAGTATGTTCTAATCTGTCTGATCAACACCACACTAGCGCATATATTCTAACTGACTCCTTGCTTAAATGAAATGCGCAAGTCAGTTTGAGGTTACGTTAATTTAAAACAAAATTTCTATTTACCAACAGGGGTATGTATTAGGGATCTGAATCAAACTCGAACATTACATAGATTCGAAGTTCTATTTGAATCGAAACGCCGCAGATATAGCTGGCGTTTCGATAGAAGCTGCTACTTGAGAAGTGACGGATAGAGTTCGCCATAGAACCGATGAGCCGTTGCCATCTTTCGGCGTTTGGTTTAACTAAAAGTGCTTATTTGTGACCTCTCTGTTTCTCTATGAAAACTACGAAAGTTAAATGGTGCCAAAACTGCATCAGTCCTATTTTTAGTTGAAAATCCTTGGGCACGCCCAATAAGAGTTAAAAAGAATCTGTGAGCACGCCACTGGTTGGCACATGACATTTTGGGAAAGTTCTCGATTTCAACACTAGTAGTGGAAAGGGAAAAGCCATTTCGGGTTTTGTTTGTCATTCTTTCTTAACTTTGTGTGGAAATTTTCCGATTGTGATTGTGATTGCTTGATTTAAAGTGCAAAGAAGCCTGGAAATCAGACGTGTACCTGTCTAGAATGCCGGTGAGGGTGGATCCCACATTGCCTCCACCCGCCAATTCCAAACAGCCTGGAATAACCAAAAGTTTATTGTATAATGGATCCAAATTTCAGGGTTTCCAGAAAAGTAAAGGAAATTCATACGAAGTCGAGGTGGTTTTACAGGTAAATGGCACCGTTCAACCTTTTTCATTTCAATTTGCAAACGTTTGAACCGCGCTCGAAATTTAAAGCACAAATATAGGTTATCGGAACAGTGACAGGCCTAACCTATATTCAAGGGGATCTTAATAATAAATATCGAATAATTGCCTCAAATGCCGCATTTATCAGCAATGACAATAGTTTGGCTGATCATCTTCCCACTTTATATACACTATGGAAAAGTTTCAACTCGAAAAAACGCTCAAAACACGTACTACACCTGTAGGATTTACACAAAATGGGATTGTCTGAGGCGAAGTCCTCTAAATCATGTTCAGGAGCAGTTCAGCTGTTTCAAGCAGTGTTCAAGGAGCTTAAAATTGCTGTTTAAAACCTGTTGTATTTAGAGGTCTTTATTTTATTAGCAATTGTCAAGGACATCAGGCCTTGGCATGTCTGGCTAAAATGTGCTCACCTATTAGATAATATTTTTCTTAACAACTTTTCTTAGTTATGTTTTTGGCCAAAATATGGTTTTCAATCCCTTTTCGCTTATAGAAAGTCACTACTTTTCCATGAGATAAAGGATGATGACATGACCCCCATGACATGATTTTGCATCAAATTTTTGATGACTATTAAAATTCCTAATTTTACTTATTGGCGAGTGTTGGCAGTTTCTGAGACTTTGAAACAAAGAACAAAATGTGCAGAAATGGATCTAAACGAATCCAAATACGTGCGAAAAGTGTGTATTGTAGAAAAGGCAAATACGGAAAATGTTCCAACCTGACGAACAAGATGGAAAAGTTGTGAATTTCGATGCGCGAAAAATGGTCGAAAACCGCATTGTCGCTAAAAACACCACTAGAAAAGTTGTTTCTAAGAATATTATCTCTTCGGTTCAGCCCCTCGTAGTAATCCGACACTATAAAATTAGCAGTTTCAAATGCGACGAACGTATAAACCGGAAAAATACACTTGTTTACTTGATTTTGGCAATCCGACCCTGTGATCCAACCTATACTTACTAATAGGTAGAATTCCTTGATCAAAAATGCCATTTATCGTAATTAAGAAAAATCAAACTTACCCAAAACACAAAAAAAAACAAATCCAAATCCGTCACTTTTGCATCATCACTAGCCCTAAGAAACTTTTTGTTGTTTCACATTGCTAATACCCGAATAATGCTGCTCCGAATCAATAATTTAGAATCATCAGCCAATAATGAACGCTCATTCTAAAACCCTTGTCTATTTCCATAGAATGTAGATGAAGAAAACTCGTACCTTTGCGGATATCTTCAAATCAATGGCTTAACTGAAGAATACCCCAAACTTACCACATTCTTCGATGGGGAAATCATCAGTCAAAAGTATCCGTTTTTGACCAGGAAGTGGGATGCTGATGAGGAAGTCGATAGGAAACATTGGGTACGCAGCACTTTCAAAAATACTTACTCACATACTCACTTACTCACTTACATACATACTCAAAAATACGGTTGTTTTGAATTGTAGGGCAAATTCTCGCAGTTTAATCAGTACGTAAAGACTTTCAATTCGGATAACTTTGACTATACCCAACTGGGTGATGCGGATTATGTGTTTATGCGGTGGAAAGAGCACTTTCTGGTACCAGATCACACGATTCGAGATATCAGCGGCGCCTCGTTTGCTGGGTTTTATTACATATGCTTCCAGAAATCCAAAGCCACTATAGAAGGATATTACTACCATAGAAGTTCGGAATGGTAAGTACCTCTATTTATTATGATTGCTTAGTTTGTTGCCACGTACATAAACGCTTATTGTGGGTGTATATCCGGCTCGTTGCTGAACTTTATTGTGGATATTAAAGGCGAAAGCAAACCTGTGAAAGTACTCATTTTGGCGTCTTGATAATCGATATCGAATTATATATGTTGGAATTTCCAGTATAAGGACAAATTAATTTCACTTTTGCCACGGAGTAAAATACAGATTGAAAATTTATGCGGAAAAAGCAGTCGTTTTTGCCTGGTAAGCGGTGTTGGTGTTCACAATTGGGCTCAAATCTGAGGTGGAAAATGTTCTCTAAATCAACCAATCTCATCGTGGCATATCAAGAGACAACATTATTCGTCTTCATCTTCCAACACTAAAAATTATTAGAATTATTACTCTTGGGCTATTAGGGAAAGTTAATTTATGTTGCACTTCCAGGTATCAATCGTTAAATCTAACACACGTGCCTGAAAACTCCATACAAATATACGAGTTTAGGTAAGAGTTCCAATGTACAGATGATGAAACCAACGGGGGTATGTACCTTACAATAAAATTGCTGTCTTTAGTCGATTAACATATACGTCGCTTTACATTTTCCTTTACATTGGAATTTATAAAGCGACTGGCCGTTTAGTTTTTTAAATTATTGTTGTTATCTCGAGAACTGGGGTTGCCTCTTAATACCTAAGTCATTATTTATCAAGTTTATATTCTATTTTTCATATCTTTAGTCGTATTCTGGAACACGTGAATGTGTCTCATTTGATTTTTTTATGTTAAATAGCTTTAATATAGGGTTGTTAAAATTGTATTAAATTGAAATGTGTGATACTAAGGCAGAGGAAAATTAATTAAGATTTATTCACGGTTTCAGTCTCAAATATTCAGTTGTTCAGTTTCCAAACAGATCACTTTTTGCGATTTTGTTATTGAAGCCAAATTGTTAGTGTTTATCATTACAAACTGATTTGAATTAGTGCGCACCAGTAAGGTTCAAGTTTGCTACAAACTCACAATATTCTGAGAAATATAATTTGTTTTATTGTAAATAATTATAAATAAAAAAGATTGATTTTTGTATTACAGAAAAGTACCTAGTTTCATTGAAAAGGCTGATTGTACGCTTCATTTTACAAGGTATGAATGAGGTTTTCCCGATGTTTAATTTATTTAGCGGTATATTTTTTTACATGAAGCGATTGTTTGATATTATTTTTGTATCTTTGTGTAAACAGCAACTTATTTTTCGTCAGTTTTATATACATTTTGTTTGGATAAAAGCGAAAATGACAAAAATAAAGTTTTTTTCACTTTTACGGAAAGACTTTTTTATTAGTGTTTATCCAAGTGCGGTGCATATCTTCAAAAACTAATCGGTGCTTCAGAGCAGGATCAATAACATGGGAATAAAAAAACAATCGTCATTAAAAAATTATTTTTTAATGAATAGGATTTTATAAATATGTTATATTCTAATATGTGGTTTCGTATATACATACAAAGTGCCCTTCAAAAGTCCACAAAATCACCAGGAATTGTTAGTGCAGCTAATTACTTTCGGTAACTTGATGGGCACTAAATTCAGAAAGTTTGCTCTATTTATAAACCTTGTAGGTTTTACAATACTCACCAGCAGTGGCGAAGGCTAATTCTAATATAGTTATTCTGTACAAGAACTAAAACGTTCTTAAATTACAAATTGAAATGGTATTTATTCTGATAATCATGTAAAGCCAGATTGTTTGGCTGATTGGCTCAATTAGAAATTTACCCCAAAACTAAAATATCCTAAGCAGGACATTTCCAATACAGTGTATCTTCAGAGTTAATCGGTGAAATTAATATTACAAATGCAGTAAATAAATCTCGTGATACGCATGACTACAGGCTAAGTATACAAGTTTTAAAAAATGGTTATAAAAAATATCACAGAAATTAAACGCCTAAAGTTTAAAAATCATAGAACATGATGGTAGATTCATTTGCGATCGCGAGTATCACAAACGTATTTTTGATGCGATTGCTAATTAAAAGGCAGTGAAAAGCAGGTCAATTGCTTGTTAGTATTATTTCTGGCTCAGTCTTAATGACTTAGTAGGTTTTAATTTTCGTCAGTTTCCCTATGATAACTTAAAAAAAATGATATCTAGTACACTGATAGGCATGCGTTGTTTACATGCAAAATGAGATTTTAAATGGTTGAACCTGTTTGCCCATCAGTGCAGTTCTAAAGCGTAGTAAGTTAATGTGTATGAAAATGGCAATTAAACCAATTGTTTCAAATCAAATCGGACGATTTTCGTTATTGCACAGCGGCCTAATTTTACAGGAAAATGCATAACTACAAATAGATTTAATTAATCGAGGCTGAAAAGTTTGCTACTTATATGAGCGGTTCGAGACTTTTTAAATTGAGTATTTGGCACTAAATTAATTAATTTTATTGGTCTTTAAATGACATTTCACTGTTTCGGGAAACAAAAAAACAGTTTTTCTGCAAACAAAAACAGACTTACATACCTACTTACAAAAATACCCAATTTTTGCTTTATCACAATCAATTTCACCTCAAACTGTATCCTATAATAAATGAACGATCGCTAACAGCAATCCTACAAAGGAAATGAACGGCAATTGGTTAACTGAGCTCAGGGCTGATCCTCCCGATCTATCGGTGTAGGGAAGTTTCTGGTTGAGGTCGTTCTGTTCGAAGTTGTGTTTGCAACCCATCCAAACGGGTGCCGACAGCTTCTGCTCGTAATGATCGACTCTCATGCGGATATCGTTGAATTTCCAGAATCCCTTGTCTTTGAAAAAGTAGGTTTTACCTGCAAGCAATTTTGAGAATTTTAAAGTGTTTTTCACGTATTTATTTGCGCTCTTTCGAGTGTTGAATTGAATGTGTGTTAGTAGCGTGTACTTTTTCAGGTGTTTTTTTCGTGTCGGCCAGTCAGAAAATTTGTAGAAAAGTGTAAATTGCGTGTTGGCTCTTACCATCCTTCCATTGAAAGACCGCATCAATGTCTGTCCCGACTCCTTTCCACATTGGGTGAATTTTTCTCGGATAATCCTTCTCTACTTCTTGTTCGTTATCATCAAACCTTCAACATGAAATCAGGAGATTTAGACCTAGTTTCTCTTGAACTTTTACTGATAATTTTGGCGCTTAGCTTCTAGCAAGTTTCTTAAAAGTCATAAGAAACTTGCCCAAAAAATAATGTTTGCTTACTTCCAGTAGTCTTTCCCGCTAAAGAAATAAGTGTTTCCATTATGGCCCCAAACCATCGCCCCGTCAATTTTCTTCAAATTGTTAGGTAAACCTAGTTCGGTAAGAGGCTTTGGGTACCCGGGCACCAAACTGACTCCCGAAAACAAGTAGAACTTATCGTCAACAAAGAAAACGATGTTTCCATCAGCCCTTTCGAAAACTGCGTCCACATGCGTGAGGGTCTTGGGAAAGCCTCGGAACAGACGATTGATCTCTGCCGGATAGCCGGAAGTCACTTGACCGTTGTCTCCAATTCTCCAGAAGTACTGAAGAAGCATTCACAGCATCAGAAAAATGTAATGCACTTGAAGGAAACAAAGTACCTTATCTTTAAATATAAAAAGTTCGCGTCTTATCACAGCCACTGCGTCGTAGGAAGTATCACAAGTATCCGGCGGAGTTTCACCGTTCGGATATTCCTTCGGTGAAGAAGTTGCGGTCCTTTCAGTCGGTCTATGCGTCGTGTGGAAATGTTTTGGAACCAGTTTCGTCGGTTTGATGTAGGGAGGATCCGTTGGCGGATTGTGGTGACCTAAAACGGAGCAAAAGCTATTAAAGAAAAATGAAGACATATTGTGCTGAAGCTCTAGTTAAACAGCAAAGTGAGTGAGATAAAACCGGTGAAAAAGTGTAATTAGACGGACTTTTTACCTGTATAAGGACGTTTGTCGTTGGGATAAAGCCTATCAGTTCCATGAGTGCCATGATTATGATGGGGCTTTTTCTCCGGGTTCATCGGTTTATAGGGGTTCTTCTCCGGTCTGGAAACATCAAAATCAATACCCAACCAGGCTCAAAAATCGCGTTAATCATACTTGTTGTACGTCGGATGCCTTCCTTTATGATACCTGGGATTGTACCGACTCCTCGGATAAGCTCTTTGAGGAGGGCTGGTAGTGGTCGTAGTCGTAGTAGTTGTCGTAGTTGTAGTGGGAGGTTGAGGCGGAGGATGGTATTGAGGAATTCGTCCCCATTGTCTATCTCCTCGGAATCCTTCGGAAAAATCTACTTAGCTTCCATGAAACTTGCAAAGTGCAACTGAACTCACCATACAAGGATTGTATTGCCAATTTATCATCATCGGGCAGTTCATACTCGAATCCATCCTTCATCTCAGAATACCAGGGGTACATGAGCGCGCCCTCCACATTGGAATGAGAAAGTCCCAGCGAATGTCCTATTTCATGTGCTGCCACGTTAAATAGATTGGTACCTGGGACAAAAAACAAAATTATCTCCGAAACAACAATTTTTACAACGTTCTTACAGATGCAAAGACCAACTATAAAAGTCCACAAACGATTCCAAGGGGGGACAATGGCAGTTGTTTTAAATGCCCAATTTCCAATCATCCCCGTCTCTTTACACATAGTTTCGTTCACGTGAATTTAATTAAAAGTCGTTTTTTCGAAAGTGCACCCGTGGAGGGCCGGCTTTTCCAACATTTACTCTGCCAACTTTCAGAGTTGTAACCCCTATCCGAATTTCCAATCGAATTTTCGACTGGATTATTGGGTTAGTCTGTCTAAATTCGAACAAAAAAAGCACACAAAGCGCGGCCGTATATTTCAGCTTCTGTTTTTCGCGTTCATGTTCTACTACTACTGGTGAATTGACTAAATCCTAAAAGTGTTTCGATTTATAAATAGTTTTGCGTAGTCTAATTATAAATAGATGCACTAAAATTGTGATGATTTCAACAAATTATTTCTCTAATGATTATTTCTATTTTCTTTGCATGCAGGCTTTCGTATTAATGTTTGAAGCTGCATTGCTTCTTGGTAGAGAATTTCTTCTAACTGGTACATTGTTTAGTTCTTTTGGTTCAAAAATTGGTAACTACATTTATTATATTATATTATTTTGCATATTTAAACTTTTTAACTTGCAACTGCAGGTTTCAAGAAAAACAAGCAAAAATATATAATCTCAATACCTGGTATTTCGGAAACGAAGCGATAGCCGGCTTGAAACGTTTATACGCACTTTCCTACTTATTTTTGTGACTTCTATATCCGCTGTTTGCATGTTTTCGACAAAAAATTCTGAATATATTTACCCTGTTCACTGTCTCCAGAAGTTGTCCAGCTTTCATCGGCATCAAAGTGAACGTCGACGCTGTTTCGAATTCCGGTAGGAAAAAACGCATGGGCAAGAATCACTCCTTTCCCGTCGAAAGGAAAATTATCCCCATGCTCTCTCCTAAAAAGTTTGAAAGCTATACTTCCCTCATTGAACTTAAAGTAGCGATTTAGATATGGATTTACTGAGCTTATTGTGGCAAAAACTCTAGTAGTAATTAACAAAACGACTATAAAATCCGCCTTTATTTGCTTATATGCGTATGTTTTCCTAAATAAATTTTAGTTAGTTTTATGTATTTGTGACCTATTTGTTGCCAACTCCAAAAGCCTTATCCACGTTTACCCCATGTATATGTATAAACAATTACTCAAGACGTAACTTTTTGTTGGATATTTTATTTCAATTCGGCCAACTTCTTGCATTATTAACTTCTCGCCCTTTAGCTCTGGCGAATGTCCCGAGAGACCGAACTCTAGTTAAATTTGAACCGTCTCACATAGAGACACATAAACGTTCCATTTATTGCCCTATCCAGGAAAAATGGAACGGTCGTCTATTATCGGAAAAATCAAACTCATTGATGACTGAATGATCGTTTTATGGTCTCTGCAGCAAATGCCCGTTCCGACAGATTGGCGGCCAAATTAAAAAGTTAAAACCCTATAAAATCGAAATAAAACTACGCCTGTAAATCTAGGGCACTTTGCGCCAGAAAATGGTCTTTTTTGGGGATCAGACATAAACGAGCAAAAGAAGCATTCGAGTAATTGACACGAAGTGATGTGATACGATTGTTAAGTTAAAAAATGTTTTCTGAGTTGTGTTGAGTTCATGAAAC
>NW_026018165.1:14415489-14417017 GCF_020466585.1 Dendroctonus ponderosae | reverse complement strand
AAAGATGGTTTGGAAAAAATGTGTTATGCTTAAATAAAGAAAAAACAAACACATTACTGTTTAGAACCAAATTAAATAAAAATCAGAAACCAGACACCATTGTTGTTGAAGGGCCACAAATTGCAGCAGGTAGTAGCACAAAGTTTTTGGGGATTTATATTGATGAATTTTTAGACTGGTCTTGCCATATTGATTACCTTAGTAAGAAACTAAATAATAGTAGTTTTCGATACAAGGGCGAAAAATGTCGTTTTTCGAACGACGACGGCGTTTGACACCCGAGACGAAGTCGAGGGTGTCAATCCGTCAGGAGTTCGAAAAACAAATTTTCGCCCTCGTATCGAACACTATTTTTTATTCGAATGAAAGATTACACGAATAATAAAATACATCGATTTCATATTTAAAATTTTGTGGCAATGCCATTTTTTGAAATGTCATGTTTTGAAGTTTGTAATTAAGTTTAAGTACTTTTTCAACTCGAAACACCTGTGGTCTTGGGATGGTGTATGCATGTTGCATACTCTGCATGACATTTGCGCTTCTTAAAAAGATCGTGTTTTACGTGTGACAACATCGCAAAAGTAGATAAGTAGGGCATTAAAACGGTTATGAGACTGAACTTGTAACAAAGGTATAATTTACAAATTGTAAGTAAACTTGAAAATAGGATCAATAGTTGTTGATAAACCTTCGTAATTCCTTAAAAAAGCATTTCGGTTATTTTTAAATAAAAATACTAAAAAATATATAATGACAGTGTAAATGGGAGCCCCATTTGGGCCCCATTTACTATCAAATATGACACTGACAAGCGGGAAGTTTCGCACCTGTTCTGGAGATTTCGAGAACCATCTGGATTACCTGGAGGAAAATATATAAGCGACGACGAGAACCACAGGGAGAGAGTGAAGTGACAGGAGCGACCGGGTGTAGAAGAGGTTGATCCCCGTGAGTCGGAAATCCGAGTTTTGCGTTTGTTATTGTTATTGTTTGTGAAGTTGACGGTAACTTTGAAGTTAGTTTGTTCCTGTTCCGCATTTAAAGCGATACCGAGTGGAATAAAAGTCGTAAGCTGAAGAAAGAGTTTAATACTCGGCCATCCACCGTACAATATATATGTCCTTTGTCAATTGTTTTTTAACGCCATTTCATTTTGAATGCTTTATACATGTGCATGTATCAGAATGTAATTTGAAATAAAGAAATAAATTTAAAAATAATGATGATGTCGCCCAGTAGATTGAGTAAAATTACCTCCAATGAATCCAGATGTCCAGGGCTGTCGTGCAAGTAGGCCACCGGATGGTCATAAGGATCATAGGGATCCTCATGTGAAGCGCCCGAGCCTTGACTGTATTCGTCGTAGCTTCGATGGCTTGCTGCATGCCGGTTGGGCCCTTCCAAAGCAGCCGCTGCATTGTAGTCCATTTCATAATCGTAGTACCGAACGCGCGCCCGGCCTGCACGTGGAGTGGCATTTCCTGGAGTGCCGGGAGAAGCAACAGCCGCAACAGACGACCGGCTC
>NW_026018165.1:14412847-14415389 GCF_020466585.1 Dendroctonus ponderosae | reverse complement strand
CCCGCCATTAAAAACGTTTTTTTTTTCAGCAAATTTGTTAATTTTTTAAAGAAAAAAGTCCTGGTTAACCGTTTTTTTATGAAAAATTGAAATGAGTGCCTAATTTTTCTTTTAAAAGACCAATTGAAATTTGGTTCTTTACTGAAAAGTTGATGGCGGATTTGTACTACAGAATAACACAAAAAAGTACCTAAAACCTACCCATTTGTTCCTTTTATGTAAAATGCAAGAAAACAAAAACTATTGCGCGAGAAACCCCCGGAAAAAAATGGTTTGGAGCTCAAAATTGTTCGTTTATCTTACCTTTTATACGAAATGTACCCATGCGTTTTTAACTACTTCTTTGCATTGTTCTGTCGCAAAAAACTCCTTGTTGAATTTGAGCTCTAAATTGAAGGACCAACGAGAAAAACACTCAAATTCAACGCAGAGTTTTTCGAAATAATCATGCAAGAAAGCCCTTAAAACGCATTTGTTCCATTAATATAAAATGGAATAAACCCGAACAAACTTTCGTCAAAAACCTCCATTAAACTTGAGTTTTTTTTACTCAAAATCGTTCGTTTTTCTTGCATTTTATATAACACGAATAAATACGTTGTTGAACCCCAGTTGAACTTTGACTTCTCCTAGAATTAAAAAGCGACAAATTTGCGCAAAGGAAACATAATTTTAATGATGGATTTTGGAAACGAAGGAAAAAATTAACTTCAAACGCATCTGTTCATTTTATATAAAAATAAAGCAAAATTAGTAATAGTGCGCTAAAAAATACAAGTTAAAGGAGATTTTTTTGCGCAAATTAGTTCGTTTTTCTTGTAATTTATATAGATTTGTTTATTTTATATAAAAATTACTGTAATTGGTTTAATATAAACATATTGGTACTTAACCCAGCCTCACCAGATAAGTTTGTACATTTCATAGAAAATGCAATAAAAACTCATTTTTTCTTTTGTTGAAAAATGAAACGCGAAAGAAAAACGAGCATAGAAACCCGCCTTTAAAGTTGTGATTTCTTCGGGCAAATTTATTCGTTTTACTTTTTCAGTCCAAGTTTCATTTTTTTTTAAAAGAAAAATGTTACAAAAAATACTTGAAAACTTAGATGTGTCTTTTAGAATGTTGATGCATTTTTTGTAATAAAACGATTAAACTTACGCCTTTTGTCCTAAAAAACCAACCAGTTTTCTCGGAAAAAAAACACGATTTTTACGGCGGGTTTTTACAAAAGTACTGCAGAAAACAATTTTATATAAAATGTAATCAAAACAAGCAAATTTGCTCAAATAAATCTTCCGTTAAACTTGACTTAACGCAAGTTGAAAATAAAAAACGCAAAAGAGCAAACGCAATTTTGGGTTTTGCCTCGAGAAAAACTCGACTTTTCGCGCAAAATGGTTTGTTATTTTAGCATTTCATATAAAATCAATAATGCAAACACTGTTTTGCATCTTTCTTTGGTTAAAACTCTCCGATCAAATTGCGTTTTTTTTCAAYAAATTTGTTCGATTTCCTACCTTTAGGAAAATTCGACAAATTTAAATTTTTTTTCTTTTGAGCTCCCTGGATTGTTTCCGGTCTTAGAAGCTCTTCAATATGCATATTCAAGGTGTTGGAGTCTTTAATACAGAAAATATCGCCGGTCAAAGATCGTGACGAATATTAAAATGTACCAAAAATATCGATTTTTCCGAAACTGAAGGTTCTAGCGTGTTTTCCAATCATTCCGTTGCATTCTCGTTTCCTCGAGATGAAAATTAGGTAAAGTTCGGGACACTGAGAAATTTTATATTTTATTGAAAAAATTCGACCCCAATCTTTTCGCTCAAAATTCAAAATTTTACATGCGTATTTTCTGAGCTCAATTATTTGTTTCCGGCATTAGAAGGTCTTCGGTATACATATTTAAAGTTTTTCAGCATTTAGCACGAAAAATAGTGTCGGTGCAAAAATATCGATTTTTCCGGATCTGAAGCTTCCAGCGTGTTTTTCAATGAGTTCGTTGCATTTCTCGTTTCCTGGATATAAAAATGATGGAAAATTCTAGGCATTTTGAGAAACTTTATATTGTGTCAAAAAATTGATTCTACCCTTAGGCTTTTTCGGTCAAAATTCAAAATTTTACATGTTTTTACCAGTTTTTATTTGAACTTGAGATTTCAAGACTTGAATAGTAATGAACAACTATTTACCACTTTTCGCAATTTTTTAAACTACATTATCTAGGGAGGGTGTAAACTTAGAAGGACTAGTTTGTGCTTCAGAATCTGTTGGAAAAACCGATGCAGATTTTCCCTTTATCCCCTCTATCAATGGCAAACTTTTCATAGAAATAATTGTCGGAAAAATTGTCATTTGAATGGTTTTTGTGTTGTTTCAGATCGTCTGACGAGCACGGTTTTCCGGACCCGTCGAGCGATGCGGCGTCGCGTTTCTATGAGCGCCCGACCAGCGGCGTCGGAGCCGCCCCTACTTCCGCCCCTGAGGGCGGTTCAGGCACCTGTCGAGGTGGCCGGAACCGCGACCGGTTCCGTGGGGG
>NW_026018165.1:14405387-14412747 GCF_020466585.1 Dendroctonus ponderosae | reverse complement strand
TCCTGGGTTTCAGTCATTTATTGTCTTTATTTATCAATTAAAATACGTTTCGGTGTATTTTTCCACCATCATCAGTTTTTCTAAAATAACATAGTTTGATGACCAACTGATGATGGTGGAAAAATACACACGTATTTTAATTGATAAATAAAGACAATAAATTACTGAAACCCAAGAATTAATTTTGATTTGGAATTGAAACACAGTCAGTATATACAATACATTACAAGGTTTACTGCCTTTAATTAAGCTGTTTAAAGCGCCTTGTGTAAAAAAGACAATAAGTAATTAATAATTGAAGTCTTCCAAATAAATTATACTCTGAAGCAATTTGAAACACATTAAAAGAAAACATACGAATAAAATGAAGTGAATCAATCTGAGCAACTTGTAAAATAAAACTGCAGGAAAGGCAAAATAAATTCCAAATTGCGTAATCGGGCAACTTTAAATCGGTTGGCCGCTTCCGACAAATTGCGGAGACAGACACAAGACATTGAGGTTTATTTTAGAAAATCGTCAACTTTTGAATTAGTTATTTAGTTGAATCGGGATATTTTCGCTTTCTAATTTCATTTTTATTTGCTGCACTATAATTCTGTGGAAGCAATCAATTTTTATTTGTTTTTTATTGAATAACTTTCTCAACCTATTATTGAATTCATATTGCTAAAATTGCGATGTTTTTCATAAAAACGTTGGAATTGATACAATTATCTGAAACAACGGCGTTTCTTTTGCGTCAATGCCATCAAGCACGATCATTTTCCGGGCAGTTTCAACTAATTCCTTTCAAATCTATTGATGGGATAAATATTTTCCCTTCGCATTTTGAGATACCAAATACATTAAAAATGAAAAAATGTGGCTTCATCCATAATTCACACTTAGAACTCACATTACCTGGTAACATGCATGCACTGAAGCTGTTGAAAATTGAATGCATAATATGGTTTTGCTGCATTTCGCATGCCTTTTAACATTGCAATTGTGCAGAAATTCGCTTTGCAAGTGAGTGTTCCCAAGTCTATGTGTTTTAAGCAGCAACCCCTACTCTATGGCATATTAATCCCGCAATATTTAGATTACAGTGATTACGTCAGCCCGAGAAACTTTAGCTAAGAAGGGATATACTTCTAGCCGAATGCGACCTCGTTTATCGCAAACAATCGTAACATCTTAGAGTGAAGAACGTGTTTGACGACAGCTTTGGTGTTTAGATACCGAATGATTTATATGACGGCTTAAATATGCTTTGGCTGTAAGAAACTGTTTCAAATTGAACCAACAGACAGATTGAAGTGGAGCTTAGAGGTGCCAAGCTTTCAATTCGCCGCTTCGGATACGGAAATGAGTAATTAAAATTTCTAGGTGATTAAGAAAATTCTCATATGTACTTAAAAGAAAATTGCCGAAAAACTTCTTGACTTTCACTCTGACCAAAGGCAAAGAAATTAATTTTGCGTCTAACGTGACAGAGGAAAGGACTAATATGTTAATAAACGTGATCGATATTGACTGAATACATTAAAATCCAGCAAGTGGATTATGCTGAAGCAGCCCAGGTGGGTACGCGTTTATGTTGCGATAATTAAGTTTTGTTTATTAAATTAATCGTTATGTCAGAATTGAAAATTGTGACTACATTATACTAAAAGTGCACTTTGAAATAACCAGACAGAATATCTTCCTGCAATATTACATTTGTACTGGAATGTTTGTCAAGAAATGGTCCTCAAAACGTCTGCTTCTTAATTATTAACATTTTCTGTATCGTCAATTTCACTTGCTGAGGAAAATGAGCTTGAATCGGTCCTCACCGTAAAAAGTTCAACCTGAAGGAGCTATTTCCTTATAAATTCTCCCCGTGGCTTTTAAGCGTTTTGCGCGCTCCGTGACCGTGTAAAAGAATAGGTCTTCCGATTCATGGGAGATTTCTTCTCCCACCGGACTCTCAAGGGAAGTAACCGCTCTCGGAAACACTTCTTTGATGGTAAAAATGCGGGTAATACATTTTGCAACTATCCGCCAGCCAAGCTTGAGATTTACTATTGTTTCGCATAGAAAATGGTTTAGTTTTCCATCAGGACCAAGCGTCTCCTTTGTTGCAGCAATATTGTTAGCACGCAAATGCGCCTGTTTTTTTGTTGATGCCGTAATTTCCGAAGGAGTTCTGGAAACGAATTTGGCACCAAAACATCACTCGTCAGTTTCACGCAAATTATTAATCAAATATGTATGCGAGAGATTTTACACTACCTACATTTTTTTAAACAGGTAATAAAGTTTGCACGACCCATATGAGGTAAAAATAAGTTAGGCAAAGTTAAATTTCCCTTTCAGAATCCAGTTAGGCGGTTTCAAAGTTGTGCCTTGCACAATAAAACCGATTACGAAAGGAAAAGTTTGGACTTTAATCTCCGCAGAAATGTTCTAACGCGTATTTTAAATAAAAATCTAAATGGCCGAGGTGAAATTAAAACCGAACAGTCTTGGAAAATAAAACTGGTCGTTGCCTCAGATTAGAGCTGTCTTGAGGTCCGGTTTATTGAGGCAATTAGCTCACTTTATGATAAAAGCTGGCTTAGAAGGACTTTAAGTTGTCCGTTTAGCGAGCTTGTACTTGGAAGTTTGAGAAACCTGTTAATCAACGCGAATGAAAACGAAAATTAATTCATTCATTTAGGGGCTTGAGCTAGGAAAAATAAATGTTTGCGACATGCTTTTATAATTGCACTGGCATGGGCTTAGAAGTGAAAGAAATATGCAAAAATGCCAGCAGATTATCTTGTTCAATTTCCGTTTTCTTCTTCGGGCTTTGAAGGCCGAATTCCGCAAAAACCCTCCAAATATGTGAGTTCTTTGTTTGTTTGCCAAATATTTTGATTCCTTCTCCACACTGTTATGATGAAGCCCACGTAGTTTGGTTACCTTCAGTGCGATCGCGCCGATTTTCAAACGTGATTGTTTTTGGAGGGCCAAATTTAATTTAAACCCGCTCCCTTAATGATATAATAACGGAATTAAATAACTAATTTCGTTCGATTCAACCAGAACAAAACGGTTCTGTTTGCGTTCCACTTGCGGATTTAACAGCAACTTTAAATTTGAAATTGATAATGGCATCGTGTAAATCGTGTACAATGTCATAGTTCGTACCATGTTGATCGTTCCTGTTAACAATTCGCACAAATTTTATTTGTTTCATGTATAGCACGAAGTTTTTACTGCACGCACACATTTTGCAAGCAAACAATGTGCCTCGTTTGCGATCGAACCCATACGTTTCATATTTGAACAATTTTATATATTGCAAACGGACACAGGAAAGTTAATATATTAATTTTAAATATTGTGTTATATTTTTGTTGCCCAAGTTCAGTTAGTTAAATTATACGTAAATGGCGCTTCGTTATTAGTAAAAGCGTTATTGCTGCAGCAAGTTGCAGCTTCAAATCAAATAATGTTATAAATGTAATACAAAAGTATACAAACATCTAAAGCATATTTCAGGTTACAGACAAAGCGAGTCTCCTGTGCTTTTACTACAAATGTTTACACTTTATTGTTCTAGGATCAAATTGGAAAAGCATACAAATGCAACTCACATGAGAAAGAGGATCCGCGCTTGAAGTGAAACTAGTTTTGCATATCTATTGCTTTATATAATGTAGGTGTTATACGTGATCTTAACAAGGCAGTAAGATTCAGTTTGATAGTAATTCAGATTTATTATTTTGGTAAAAGAAGGTTTAATAAACAAAAGGAAACTAGGGATATCTTTAGAGTGTGCTAGGCATTAAAAAAGTATTTGTGGCAAACTTAAAAGGTACTCACTACTATTAAGACTGAAGATTTCAAAATCCATCTACAACATTAATACTTTTCATCCAATTCGCTTTGTTCGTCTTGAAGGGCACAATAATTTCGTCTATTTTATATTAATTATTTATGACCGGAACTTAGAACAATTTAATTTTGTCGTTGAATTAATTCGTTTTCATTAGCCACAAAATGAAGTGCACTTCTCCACTTTACTTATGCATAGATTGAAATTTCAATGTAAATTTTTTTAACATTGGCTAATTGCGTTTCTAGTTCTCGCATTAAGTTTTCTACTCATTTGCAAAATTGATCTTTGAGGTTGTTTATGAATTTTTTTTTTTTATTTAATCAATAGCTTTCCAGCAGTCTTAATAAGATAAATGCTGGCATAAAGGGTTTACTGTTGTGTACATGCAAACTGAAGAGAACAGTTTTTCTAAACATAATAAAATATACAATTTACTATTTTAAAAAACTATTTTATATATTTCAAGTGAATTTTTCCCTTTTCCACATGGATTAATTTCATTTGATGTTCACGAGTCGAAAGCCCTGTAATGTATATCTCGAATTCTTGCCAACTTAGCGGGTAATCCTGCAATATTTATTCTAGACCGATTAGTTCAGCTTGGAAAACTTGGCTACTTTTTGAGTGAAATACGACAAAGCTCACAACAAACCATCGCGGTGAGGAATGATTTCTGACTTCAGACCCGCCAGCAACGTTAAATTATTTCTAAGATAACACTAATTCCCAGCCGGTTTAAATCCGTGAAATAAATAAAATTTGATTAGAAAAATTCGCACTCGAACTAAAACATTAGAGATCCTTACAGCCGATTTTCAAAAAATAATGACAAATTCAAAAACGAAGCCTCGAAGTGTACTTTTCATTTTTCTCGACAAGATCCTTAATTAACTGATGTTATTTTAGTATTCCAGGGCGTAACAAAATTATAAAGCTTCTAAGCGTGCCTGTTCAATCTGTCTTTCTTACACCTAAGGCTAAAATATTCCTTGCGGATGAATTAAATTAAGTCTTGCCACCGAAAGCTAATCTGAAATGATCAAAATAGACTCGAAAGGTAAAAATGAGCGACAAGGTTCGTAAACATTTTTTTTTATTTTTGTTTTGCAAACTGCTGTAATTTTTGGGGGCTTCGTCTGTTTAATTTGCTAATTTCCATTCTACTTCTTTATATAAAATGATACAAACAAGGCTGAACGAGCGAAATCACGAAGGTTAGAAAATGCTGAGAAAAATTCACGTGTAGCAAATGGGAAGCTGGAAAAGCCATTGAAAAATCGCGCCTCTCAAAAACGCAATGGATATTGCAAAAAAGCTGGAAAATCATTTGAAAGCCCTCTTAATGTAAAACACGCTGATCCGGGTTGCCCTCCAATTACCAGTAAAAAACTGAAATAAAGTGGTGGTTAAAACCATAATCCGAAATCGGTAAATACAATTAGTCAAGCTGAAAATGCAGGATTGAAACTCTGGCGAATATAACTTTAATTCAAGTAGGAAACTTTAACCAGGTCTTTGGAAAATTGCTATTGTCACATCTACGCTCTATCAAGCATATAGGGATCACGTGCCTTCAGGCTCCTCTGTGAATTCAAACAAGAAACTGAAACAAACTATTCGGAAAGTTTCAATTTTACTTCGATGGTGCAGATTGCAGTTCATCCCCGGATCTAATAAACAACTTGTGAGTGACTTGCTTTGCTCGATTGAATCATCCGGAATAACGAATAAACAAGACTCTTAACTGTGCCCCTAATTAAATTGCTTAATTTCCAGTCAGTACAACTACGTGATAGTGTTGCTGATTTGTTAAGGGATGACTGGTAATCGTTAGCCTCCTGACATTTGCAGTCCTCTAAATTGAGGGATGTCGTTAGTCTAGTCTCATAATTATATTTCCTGTGGCTTCTGATGGACCTAACGTGACTAAAATGTTGATCATACGCAGAACGAAAATGTCGGTAGCTTAAGTAAAATACAAGAAATTGTATTTCTGCGAAATGTATACAGTTCACATTAAGTGGGAACCATTTAAACGGGGTACATCTTCATAAAACCTTTAGGTATTGTCTTCAATCTTAGACAAACTTTAGATTAGGTAGTTTTGTCCTTCTTCAAATTTTATTCACATTTATATCAGAACCACCCTGTGCTAAAGTATTTTGCATAATAATTTTCAGCATTTATTTTATATGCCAAGCTTTATAAAAAAGCACAAATATTAAACTTTTTATCCACCAGTGGTATGGTTTCTTCTAATTCTAATTCCTAGTAACCTTAATAGACATTTTTTTATCCGAAAGCAAACAATCCAGGTGTTTTCCAGGGCGCTTAATTTCATAAAAGTTTCTTTCCTAATAATTAAAAGAAATGAACTTTGTGTGTGAAAAGAACAGAAACGCACTTACATTCGATTGAATTTTTTACCTAACTACCTGCTGAGAAAAACAATTAAAATCAATAGAATGAGATGTTTTTGAGCTTAAGCCTGTTGTCAAATGCACAGACGATTCCCGACTGTGCCAGAGCATTTGTGCCCGCAAAGGAATTTTCATCCCTCAGACGTTCAGACGCATTTCATCAAAATAACCCTACTGGTCGATACCTAATTATAAGAAAACTGGTAATGATCAGCCAGGATTTAAAAGAAATCAGTTCGGATTATTTCAGGGATAAAGATTCGCGCTTCTCAAATAAAATTTCTTATATTTTGCAAAATATGCTAATTGATTAATATTCTTCTGAAATAATTAATATAACAAAAATAAGGTGAACATTGCAATAAATCACCTTGTCCATTAAGATTCATTAAATTCTGCAAGTATCTTATAAATAAAATAATTCAAATTATAATTAATAGATAATCCACAGTGCCAAAAGATCAATTAATTTAAGAGCTGTCCGAATCTACTAGAATAGATTGGAGATTTTCTATTAAAAAGCTGACACTTAACAGCAGGCCTTAAAAATTTTAATATAAATTAAACTTGACTAATACAAAGAGGTTCCATTCCATCCAACCCGGAAACGTTTAACAAAGTTCATAAAACGACGTTTCGGAAATGAATATTTATATTTTTCTAAGAATAGTCAAATGCTTCAAACTCACTTAAAGTGTGGATTATCAGCATGGATTTAATGAGTAAATATAGGATGGGATTTTGCTATCAAAATTTACTGAAGGAAAGGCTTTTTTTCCGCATTATTTGAGGTTGCCTTAAGTTTACAAGGAACAAAATCGGACTAAAACAATTTTATTCTTTATATAAAACAATACAAATGCCCAAATATGTTAACATGGTGAATAAACATGGTCTTAAATAAACAAATTAAAAGATTATAAATTGTGTGTTTCTCTTCTTTTTTACCCAAAGCTCTTCATTATGCCCGATTGAACGAAAACTACCTAATAAAAACATCAAACAAGATTATTTTCAAACACATAAACAAACGCGATTTAATAATGCGAATAATAATACGAAGCAATTGATTTCGTCAGATTAATGT
>NW_026018165.1:14396483-14405210 GCF_020466585.1 Dendroctonus ponderosae | reverse complement strand
CCAGCCACTGGCACGCAAGAAATCTAAAATGGTAATTAATATGAAATGTGTACTACAAAAAGCCACAGACTTGCCATATTTATAGTAATACTTCCAAGCTACACTTTCCTTCAATTTTCACAGCTTTTTGTATGATTAGTTTTGTTTGATAGGGATTTTATCTGGGCATAAACATGCCCGAGTTTTAAGCGAGCTTGAAGGAGCAAAAACTAACAATTTTTAATTAGGCTGTAGCCAAAGCTTCCTATACTTTCAAAGCCATTACAAACTTTCCCGATTAAGTTCTTTATCCAAAATCGACGAACTACAAGTAACCTGTTGGATCTCCTAATAATTTTTATTCGAAGATCGAAATGAAGTTAAATAAGATAGTTCAATCGAAAAAGATTTTATAGCCAGTATGCAGAACAAAAGAAGACGCCGATAATGGAATTTTCTCAAAGAAGCTTTTAACCTTGGATCTGAGCAAATTAGTTTATCTAAAAAATCGAACTGTTGCTATTTTTAAAGGCCCACCTCCGCTTTTCCTTGTCGATCTTTGGATAGTGTTGATTTATTAACAATTTTAACAATATTGAAATATAAATTGAAATAGTCATTGTGTTTCCAAGCTTAAGCAAATTTTATAGTTTTGTATTTCATCAATTTCGCTAGTTTTAAAGCGAAAGCAAAAAAGCACATCTCTTGAAAATCAACACCGAAAGCTCTCTCGAGTGGTCTTTTTGTTGCTGTCTTTTGTTTCGCATTTTAATTAGAATGGATTGGAAAGCGTGAAGATTCGAAGGAATAAGCTGGGGATATATTTCTCGGCTGGGAATTATAAAAGCAGATTGCCTTTCATGTAATACTAATAATAAAAGTTTTTTGGCGGCATAAAAATGATTAAAAAGTTTGCCAAAACATAAACACCAATGTTGGCTGGTATAATGTTTTTAACATTTCTAAACGAGCTAATGGCTAAAATGACCATTTGATCTGGTTTGGTTAATTACACTAAAAATGTTAAAAAAATATTTCTACCTTCGTTTTTACTTTACTTCTCTTCAACGCAGACAATGTTTTGCAAGACATAAAATACTAATAAATCTATTTTAACGTGGAAAAGGTTTTAATCACCTGAAGTGCAGCCCTTCCAGCAGTTGTAAATGCAGCATCCAGCCCTAAAATAAATACATTCCCAGCACGAGAAAAAAAATCTAAAGTAGTCTGAGAAGCCAAGAAAAAGAGAATTATGACCTCTTCTCGACACTTACGTGTTTCCCAGGCTTCTTGTGTTCGCCATTTATATTTCATTTCAAGTTAAAGCACAAGGTTTCGCATCAAAAAGATACATATTGAGTGCCGGCTACACAATAACAAAAATTCTAATATTAGTAGATTAAATACTGGTTCTAATCCTAAACTATTTTGATGGGCTTCCGTAGTTTTCGCTCAATTATCGCGAGCAACCACAAAAGCCTCAGATTCTCTGTTAAAGCTTCAAAGTGTTGAAATTCAATAGATTGCGGGTTATTTCGAAGGAAAACCCTTTCAGGCATTTAAAATTAATTTTAAAAAGCTTGATCAAAGACTTTGTCCTTTCTGTGTGCATAGGTCAAGCGAGAAACTACCCGAATAAGATGCAGTTCGATTTTCGAATGTTTGTCCAATTAGACGGTGTTTGTCGCACAGTTTCACCCAAAAGCTTTGGAAAATCGTGATAAACATAACCGACGGATTTTGAAAATTTTCAAGTAAAAAACAAAAACATGCTTATGGAAGCATTAAACACCGAGAAAATAAATTGGAATCTGGAAATTGATGATCATCATAAATCCCACCGTTTTCATGATACCTTTTAGCGTTCATGTACAGAAGTAAAAATAATGGCTAAGTTGCGGTGGTTTGACTTTTTAACAGCATTTCTGTAAATGTAAAATGGGCTATTTATTATCGTTTTCCCACATTAATCCCTATCGAAAGTGGAAAAGATTCGTGCGTTTTTGGCTGGAAATCCTGGATATAAATAGCAATATTTCAAATTTCGGCCTAAATTAAAGTTAAAAAAAACTACTAGATGGAACATCGTATTTACTTGATAGCAGGCAGAAGGATGGAAGATTTTGATTTCGATTTTTAGTTTTCAACGTTTTCAATGGCATTTTCACTTTTCATTTTTGGTCACTTTGATCAAGATTTTTTTATTAAAAAGCTGACTCTTTATCATCAAAGCATCACAAGAAAATGTGCTCATGTGTATTTACATTTTTATTATTTTTTTGCTATGTTTCAGTCACAAAACTACGTATTATTCGGTTAAAGACAGATAGTATAGTTCTCCTGTGGTGAAATAAAAATTAAATGACACCAACCTCCTTCAAGCTTCCATTACTCGGATTGAAATAAAGTCCAATTATAAAGTTGCTATCAAAATATATGCACATAAAATAGATCTATTAGATGCAATTTAATTTCACTGAAGTTTTTATTTGCGATTTTCTTCTATGCTGGATAATTTGGATTTCCTGCGGATGTGAGCGGGCATATGGTGGTAATATATTCAATGCTGAATTCAATTCAGATTTATTATTATTCCTGTTCTTACTCGTATTACTCGCAGTCGAATTAGTGGAAAATTTAATTGAAGAAATTGATAAAGCTGTACTATTTTCGAAAATTGCCAAACGATTTTATCGGTGCTGGAACGACCATTATCTCTGTCCGATGTACTAGTATATGTATGCTTCTGCAAACGTGTAATGGTTATCCGGAATTTTCTTCGGATTACTGTTGAAAAAGTTGTGCAATGTCCTCAGTAAACATTAATCGGCTTAATTTGTCAATTGGATTTCTAAAGAAAGTTAATTTCAGGCGAACAACTTTTGGAGGAAAAACTGTTTACCTTTAACAGCCGCACTCGGTGTTCGGGCTTTCTTAATTAACAAAATGGAAATTAATTGATCAAATGGATTCGAGGGTTCTATTAGGATAATTCGGAATTTTGCGGCACTATTAAATGGCAAGAACAAGAACGTAATTTGCGTTGCAGCGCCTCAATTTCCCGGTTTCATTGATTTTAAATCGAAATATAAATATAATTGATTTGATCCTTTATAGGTTTACTATACCTAGACAGACATTATTAATTGGCCAGATATTATTAAAAATTTGTATGCCCTGGAAATTATGGGTATTTAACAAAATTAACCGGCTGTGATCCGACTGGTGTACGTACACAGTGTATTATTTTACGCAAACTTGCCGATATGTAATAGAGAATAACAGTAGAAAATACGCGGCCCGAGCAAATATAATCATTGGCCACTGATTATATTTGAACAATTCTGGAAGCTTTCAATTTTGTGTGTTTGACAAATTATCGACCTGCCTATATACATATGCAAATGATCAAAACCGTCAGCCGTTAGTCTTTTGGATCAATGTGGAGAATTAGCACTAATTCAGCATAAAACTAGTCGTAAATATTTTCAATCCCTGCAGCGAGAAAAATGAATTTATGTGACAAGCTTACCTATGGAAAATTTATGGCATTGAAGTAAATCACCATTGTTTTCAAAGAGGCTGATGAAACTAACTCCAAATGTTGGTGGGAAAAAAATAATATACAGGATGAGTTATTTTTGAGGTTTTGCAAAACTCGAGGCAATAATTTTCTGTGTAAAATCACCTCCTGAATTTTTTGACACAATTTCCTATGCTACCCAGAAAACTGCTTTGAAATAAAGGCATTAACAGCAGTTAACATAGTTGCTTTTTGTGCATGTCAAACTTACCTTGGGTGTACACATGAAATGAAAATTTGCTTTCACAATTTATATTGTAAAATATTTTCTGTAATAAAACACCAGCAGAATAACAGCCGGTAGATATTTGCAAATATTATCTTCAATTATAAATTTGTTCATTTCAAATAACATGCAATTAATCCAGATATATAAAGTTTATTTTCAAGTATTTTCGGTTATGTTATTTCAACAGCATAGAAAGGAAGTAAGTGGAAATTTTGTTCGCCGACATTGGAAACTTTTATTTTGCTCCGATTAGCACAATTATAATTGTTGGAATCAATGTAAAAGTTGGAAACCCAATTTTCCAGCCTTAGTGTTTTAACAGCGAAATTATGATGAATTTTTGAACCACCGAGCCTAAATATTGCATATAAATCCTGGGTTCGCTGGCTGTTTCGCATTTGTTTGCGATTCATTTAACATAGTGACAAAATATTTTTTTGCTGCTAATTGCTACCGAGCTATATGCAAATGGTTTAGGCTCACAGAATGCAAATATTGCTTTATTATTTACGGACGAAAAAATGTAATTAATAACTTAGGTGAAAACCGAAAAAATTGGTATCTGCTAATTTTATCTTCTTTATCTGGATATTATAATTGTATATTTATCAAGAAATGCTAACTTCATTCTAATACGTAATAAATCAGTGAAAGCTAGTAGCAATTTCCAAGTTTCGCGCCTTCGTCGACTAAGCATAATTTATGCTCACAGATAAGATTCAGCATAACCTCGTGGGCTTTCCGCTGGACTTTTTCTCTGGATCATCTAAACTAAATTAACTTTAACTTTGCGATTACTTTGGCCGAAGTATGTAAGCCTGTAGGATTGCTGCTACTTGGTTTCGAGTCGTTTCGGATAACGATGACTTTTTAAACATACGACAGACGACGATTGTAATAATAAAACCTTTGAACTGATGCTTATTTCCCAAGAACAAGCAGGTTTAGTTAATGTTTTAAATTCGTTTGTGCTTTATACTGTTGGCATTAAAATGGAGGATTGACACGAAATTTTTAGTCTATCAATTATATCTATATCGAGGCGTTTCAATAATCAGATTACGAAAAATAATAATTATTTGAAAAAGGTGACATTTTTGAGCTTTTAGTTGTGGAAACACATTTCTCGGTGTGCCACAAGCGACTTCGCAAACTCTGAAAATACAAAACAATCAGACTTGCGAAACGCCAGGAAAAAAATGTTTCTACAACGGGCTCAAAGCTCAAAAAGTCACCAGTTCCAACATTTAAATTTTCGTCGAAAAATTTGCAATCCTGTGCAAAGCGTACTTGTTCTGGGTGACATATTTTTATTAAAATCTAATTTTAGACTTATAATGCGGCATTTAAGTCCCTTTATGCCCTACAATATCGATTATTCGCACGGCATGCATCCTCCCCTACATGATTGGGCATTTTTTAAGATTCCCTTTACAACTTGCTGCTTTACTTCAGCACTAATGTTAATTTTTTAAACTTAAAGTTTGATCACTTCAAATGAGATGAATTAATTGGAAACACACGCATGTTTTGCTTAAGAAAGTGCAAGTGCAAAGCAAATGATAAATAATATGAAACTCACTCACCGTGTAGGCACGAGAAGTTCCCCTTGGCTCTGCCGTACTTTTTATCACTACCTGAAAAATGAAAAGAATATAATTGGGTCATCCAGTTAATAACATCCAGATTTTCTTTAAAACAACAAACAACTAAAGGCTTGTCTCGTAATTAATTTTAAATGCAAAAATCCTTTGAGTACTTCCTTTATAATGTGCACGGTTTGTCTCAAAGACTGGTTCATTTACAGAAAAATGCATATAAACTCTGTCCAGGAAAATATACGACTTGGATCAACTAAAATTTATTTGCGCAAAATCATTCAATCCAACAGAAAAATTATGTTACCTTATATTTTCGCGTCTACGTCTGTATGTAGGCGAAGCTGAATTAAAGTTATAACGTATTTTCATGCTGATCTACATATTTTGCTTGAAAATGCCTACATAAAGCTTAATTCCTGGGCAATATTGCCTCTATTCTTTTGCCACTCTCTGCAAAACATGGTGTTTTTTGATTGTATATTTTGATAATAATAAAAAAAAAATAAGAGTTTTATTAGCTGGCGTCAAAGAGCCTTATCATTACACTTCCTCAAACTGCTATCTAACAGCTATCTATAAGATAAACTTTGTGGAGCGCAATTCTCGTAAAATAACTTAGGGTGGATTCCAAAGTTATTAGTACAATATTTGCCATTCTTTCCCTAACTCCTGACTCACATTTTCGGTTCGCCTAAGTAAAATCACTATTTTTCGCTCACTTGCAAACCTTGCAAAGAGAGTTTCCCTCAATAATTGATCATTAACGGATTTGTTGAGGGTGTTGAACAAGAATAATTTATATTTGCTTTAACACGAATTTGCTTTGCAAGAATGTACAAAAGAGACACGCTATATTAAGCACATATTCCATTTCCGGACGTAAACATGAACAATTCCACTCAACGTTGAATGAGATCTACGTCCAGGACTCAACAAAACACTATCGTCCTAGTGAAGTAAACCCACTAATGTCGTTTATCAATTTCGTTACGACGGATATTTCTATATTTGCTGATGGTCGAGTTGTTTGCGTTCTCATTTATATTAATTTTATATAAATCGCAAACCTGAGGGCGAAATCTTGCATCTCTCGGATTTCTTTGTGCCATTGTTTGGAATAGGAGACGGCTTATGCAACTCTACACAATTTAAGACCTCTGGAAAATTGGTTTCAGTGCGAAATTTTCAGCTGAAAATGGCAAATAAGGGGGATTCGTAACGAACTGACACGTATTTTAGCTTTATACCTAGAGATTACTTCTTTTGTTTCTAGTTTGCATTCACTGTATCAAATATTCCACCAAAGACTTTTACGACTTTCACTAGCTGAACCTTAGGATTTGCATCAATTTATGCATATGCGGTTTAAAATAAAAGAAACTGTTGCAAATAATATTATTGCTATACAAGCTGCAACATTAAAACAACAACCGAAATGTTTGACTTGGTATAAAATAAAATAATATAATGGTGAAAAGTGAACTCAGATAAGGTCAAAAAGCTCAAAAACTTAAATCTGAAATCAGTTGCCTTATTTACGAAATGCTTTTTGATGCATTCTATATGAAAAGCTCCGAAACAACGGTTAAAGCCTCTTTACTCTTACAATGTGGAACGTGCAAGTGCAAGAAAACTCTATTAGCCAAAGGTACACATTGCATTTTGCTATTTGCTTTACACCCATGCAGTATTGAGATATGAAGCAATTTCCATGCATTTTTGAGCTCAAAATGCCACATGAGATTTCTTTTAAAGCGATTTCCCTGTGCGAAGTAACATCAGTGCGGTAGGCGTTTGAACAGTTTGGAAGTTGCTTACATAGTTCCAAATCGTCAACATCTAATTTGCTACAAAAGTAGGCCCAACGGAGCAATCAAATAACAAGTTTTTTACCGATCGAATCGAAGTGCTTTGCAAAAAGTGTCTAAATATAAAATCGAATTTACGTTTCAAACCGTATCCTGATTGTGTTGTTGGTAGAGCTGCAAGATATAAGAAGACTTAATTTGAATGGTTCAAGTTCAGATTAGCGAATTTAAACTAAATGTTCTTGAAGCATTTTGTATTTTCTTCGGGAAACATTTCAGATTTTGCGTGTTTTTTCGCTTGAAATTCAGTGGAATTTAGTGTGTTTTGTTAACCTCTCTGATCCCTTCATTCTTCTTTTATATCCGCATTGGAAAACATTATTCAACGATATTCGGTCTTGTCTTTTCCTGTGTGTTTTTCGTTTTGCTTTTGTGTGTGTGTTCCTTATTTTCGATTGAAATACTTATTGTTTTGACAAATTACATTAAACTAAAGTTTCATTAACCCTTTTCCTACTGACTTAGCAGTCGCTTTTAAGCCGTTAAGCCTAACCGTCTGAAAGCATTTATTAAATTAGTTTCCAGATTAAAACCTTTATTGAAAGTAAACAGCTTTTAGGATATTTAATACGTTTATAGAAATCGATCAATGTAAATGTGAGTTCGTTTCAAAATACAACATGGCCATTTGAAATAAAAATATTTTCTTAATCGGAAACGGATTATTTGAAAATTAATCCTTTCGATGCGAAAAAGTTATATATTGTTCTATTTTCTGTATTATTGCAGCTTATCTGTTTAAATAAGTTCTTAAATTGAAATTAATTTTCTTGTTGAATGCAGTATTTCAGTCAATATATAAAATTCCATTACAGTAATGAATATTTGTAAACAGCTTATGCAAAAATAGCGCAACGAGGATTAAGAAACACATTAACTTATTAAATTCGGCATTTTAGATTCGCCACACGATGGCTAAAACGACTTAAGTTTGCAAAAAAACACGAAAAAATTAATAAGAACTGTTGTATTTCTTGCTCACTATTCATCAACATAAATTAATAACGACATTGGCTGAACAAAAAATGACTATTTAGATATTTTCCTGCAGTAAAAGGCACAGTCGACACTTTAAATGCATAGTAGGAAAAAATCGTGCATTAACCAAAGAACCAACGGTTTTCAAACCACAATCTGCGAGTGGGAAAATGAGATAAGCCGGACTAAGTACAATTTAAAGTCAAACAATTAAAACTTTGATACATATTTTTATTCTTTATTCATTAAGCAAACGTTCTCCTGTAAATAGATGTAATCAAATGCGTATTTAACAGCAAATGCAGCAAGTATTGTATATATATATATATACGAGAATAGTCGGAAAATTGTTATATAAAAAGGCGTTTTTGATTTTGCTTTTCAGTCTAACAAATTTGATTCTTTAACACAACTTAAAAGTTCAAGTAAGGAATGGAGAAAATATATTGAAATTCAATAAAAATTTAAAAACTTCAAGGAAAGTTGATG
>NW_026018165.1:14374366-14396369 GCF_020466585.1 Dendroctonus ponderosae | reverse complement strand
GTGAAAACACTGTTACTTCTGTACAAGATCCCTTATCAAGCTTACCTTTGCTTACGCTTTACTTTTGTTAATCTTGTCAATTTTCATTTTAGCTCTAACAGCGCGCGTGTTCTGACTACATGTTTACATTTAAACCAAGTCTGAGCTTTTCATGCCATTTAAATGTTTTTTGCAGTCTCAGACAGTCTTTTATTCTTATAGGGTCGTTTCACTTAAACCTTTGTGACTTTGTTAAGTTAAAGCCACTGTTATGCAGTCAAGTTGTTAAAAGGGGGAGTTTTCTTCTCCTTTCCTTTTGATTAATCCATTTTGATTTTAATTTATTAAGCCAGTTAAATATGGCAATTTTCTCATGTTTTCACATTCAATGATCCATGCGTCCTTTAAGCACAAATTGATTCTTAAGAAGAAAAAACTCAACGTTGGTAAGCAATTCAGTGCCATTTATTAATAAAAATTTCCCACGTTTTCATATGCTGTAGTGTTGAGAAATTCTTTTTGATATTGTCAATAGGAAATAAAAGGCTCATTCTTTTGCAAATCTTATGTAAGCCTACAAACGCCATTTTCCTTGCATTATTGCGAACTTTATAGTGCTACCGTCAAAAATGTATTATCCTTTTTTGGCTCACATCCAACGCACATCTTTTATGTCGACCTTTTTATTAAAGTTTTGAGTTGGATGTCATTCGCTAAAAAACATGAATCAGAGCTGTGAATATATGTGGCAGATGTTCTTATATGTATAGAGTATAAGACAGGAATAGTTGCACTGCGCTTCATGCAATAGATCCTTAATTGAGCCATAAATCTTGACTAGGGAATAATGTGATTTCTCCTCAATACAGCTATTAGTTCGTAATGACTGTTCTTCGCTTGGAATCGAGTAATTCTTGTTGAGAAAATTCGCTATGCCTTGATTAATTTGTTTATCTCTTCTTCGAATAGCCGCTTAATCCATCACTTGCCTCACAACTCTGTAGTGGAGATTGGCACCGTCTTACTATCTTACTAGTCTGAGTGAAACTGAGGCAAAATTGCAACAGGGAAAAGTGTACAATTTCTCTTATAACAATGCCAGTCGAATGTAATTTTTTATCGATTTTTTCTGTGTGAACTTCTGTATGAAATAGATTCAAATTCCCACATTTTAAATGAAAATCTCAAAACAAAATCTATACAATTAGATGCAAAATCATGCATAAGGGAAAATGATATATTTTCTCATTTTCTCTCAGAACCAAATTAACTATAAAGCTTTATGAAAGACAGAGTAATTAGGAGGCTGAAACCCGCAAAGCTTTGTTAATGTGTCGGTGAAAAAAAAATAACCAAAATATTGTGGCACGTACTTCTAACCCGACAGGCATATACAGGGTGTCCCCATGGGAGAAGGCCTTTAATGAACATATCGCATGCTCGAGCCTTCAGGGTGTAGTCAACATTAATGTTGACAAATGGTAACTACAAAAGTGTGTGAGCGCTTTAACCTTTCCTAATGTACTCTATATCTGTACCTACAGGTTCTTACGCTGTTTTAAGGTTATTAGACTTTAATTGGATGGAATGACGATGCTAAGTGAAATATTATGTATGGTGAACAGTTGGAAGAGTCAAAGCCCAAGATTATTATTAACTGTTCTTGTGAGAGTATCTCGAAAGTAGACAGTGATGCTACATTAAACAATTCGTACACAAACGAGTGCCCAAAATTGCACTGTTCATTGCTCAGACGGTCTAAGGCGGTTTCGATGCGGATAATTCGTGTTCATCTCCAAAAGGTTGGAGTTAAACAACCGGTGGATCATAGACAGTTAAATTATGAAGATTGAATTTAACTTGTTGATAATAATTCGCTGTGAGTACGTAAATGTACATTAAAAAAATTAATAAATAAATCAGTCTGATTTGAAAATATTTTGCAACATTTTCGTCAAAATGTGTCTTTCATTTTTAGTAGATTTTTTTATTATTTACTTTGATAGCATATCATTTTACGCGGGTTCAGACGCAAAATATCTACTGGTGGATGTTCGTTATTTCCGAACAGGAAGACTGTTAATTTAGCAGTTATAATTAATACCCAAGTCTAGTATTCATGCCATCTTCTACTGACCTGCCTCAGGATCGAAATCCGGTCTGTAATAATCCCCCTTTATCGAATTAATGAATGTGGGTGAATTTAGAAATACACCTTCACATTGTTGGCTTATTGATTGAGGCCGGTTTCCTGTACAAGAGGATTTTGTTACCATAAATTATAGTTTTTTGTAAATGAAATCTAAAGATTTTATACCAAAATTAATGTTGACTTGTTCCAGGCAATTTTCTAAATTCTATAAAAAAAAGCAAGCAACAAAAGCTTGTCTATTCTCTAATCTGTACACTTGAGTCAATTTGGGTGCAGCACAAATCATCAATCCAAATCAAATCTATCATTCTAGGATTACCGACTGTTCAGAAATTTAATTTTGATGAAGTAAATGAGCGATTAGTGGAAAATATTGCGGATAATCTTCTAAGCGGAATTTCCTGATCAATTACGAGGTAGTACATCACAACATGATAGTTACATATCCGCTGCAAGCTACTTATTAAAGTGCGCTTTATATGTTCTAGCTACCAAAAAAGATGCATTATGATGGATTTTCAAATATAAAATATTGTTTTCACAGACAGAAACATTTTTTTGTTGCAAGAACGTTCACAGAGCTTTGCCAAGCCACATAAATTTAACATTTTTTATAATTTTTTCGCATTTCAACTATTTTTTCAGTTCATGTAAAGGATATTAAATCTATGGAGGATATTTGAATAAATTTTTTTCTATACAAATGTTTTAGCATCTTTTCTTCCAAACAGGCATTTTCTTTTCAATTCAAAACCGCGCATTTATTGTTCAAAGTGTTTATACAACCGCTTAAACATTATTAAAAAAAATTGTTTGTTTTAAACATAAACTTCTCAACATTCTTGTCATTCTTTATAGGATATTTTTTGGGGCTGTGTTGTTTTTGTATTCGCATTTATTTAAAGTACAAAAAACACATCTGAAAATTCACCTGAAAAGCAGCAAGAACAATTCCAAGAAGTCAAAGGTTTTTATACTACCAATTCAGCGTTTTTTGATAAATTCGACCATATAAACGACATAAAATTTCATGACATTTGAATAATCTTCCATATAATTGATTTGTTACCTTTTTTCAAACGGTTTTTCGGTTTTATGTTCAATTCAAAAGTGGCATAAACCCATATTTTTATTTACAACCGCCTTTTTTGTTCAAAGTGTGTTTACAACCGCTTAAACGTTTTAAGAAAAATTGTTTGGTTTAAACATTTTTTTCGAAGGCTGCGTTATTTTTACATTCGCAGTTGTTATATGTATTTGTTTTAAGTACAAAAACACAAGTGAACATTCGTCCAAAGAACACCAAGAAAAATTCTGTATAAAATCAGAATTAATGTTTCAGTACAGTTTTCGCGTTTTTTGAACAAAATCGTTCATGGAAAAACATGGAATTTACCACCGGAATATAGATTTTTAGTAGCATTACTTTCAACCGCTTTCCTTTTCAAATTCAATCCCGTACTTTTATTTACAAGTGTTTACACAACCGCTTAAACAATATCAAGAAAATTGTTTTAAACATTAACTTCTCAACATTTTCGTCATTATTTTGCAAATTATTTTGTTCGGAGGGCTGCGTTATTTTTATACTCGCATTAATCAGGTAGGTACAAAAACACAATTGAAATTTCACCTGAAAGACACAAGGAAAAACTATGAATAAAATCAGGATTATTGTGAGGTCCTGATGAAATCGGTCATATAAAAAACATCAGATTTATGAGGGACATTTGAGTAATCGTCTACATCATTTTTTGGTATCTTTTTTCAACAGCTTTTTCCTTTTCAAGTTCAATTTAAAAGTGACACAATCTCATTCTTTTTTCTTACAGTAGTTTCGAGCCAGCAGCCTTCGAGTTACATCCGGTTAAAAAAAATATTGACAAATATACAAACACACTGGCCTTAACAACCGGCATAATTAGCATCGAAATCCATACAATTCATCCGAAATTGAATACTCGAAAATTGAACATAAATTCAATACTGATGATACTCAATTGAGGCAACCTTGGATAAGGGCTATAATTAATAATTACCGATTAATTTGTCCCATTGCCAACACCACCACGTATTTGTTAGAAAGCATCGCTTTCACGTCAACGTGCGTTTATATTTTGCGTTATTTAGTGGTGTTGATGATGATTGTGACTGCAAAAGGGTAACATATGAGCTTCTATTGAATGCATAATTAATACTGGTTACGCACAGAGTGGATGGACATCAAACACTAATAATAATCATAATAATGTGGGAGAAAAGTAAACATTTTTTGAGCAAACACCTCCGCAAGACCACTTAAAGCGAGAAAGATGTGAAACTTCTCACCCCTCCCTATAAATTAAAATGCTACGGAAAGTTTAGATTGATCTGAAACTTTCAACGTCTAGAACCAAAACAATATCGTTTATTAGGTATTGACGATGCGAGTTGGCGATGGCTTTTCAACTTTTTAATTACTTTCATAAAACTCATTCTGGACTTAGGTTTCATTTGCAGAGAAACTCGAGAGCCAATTGTTTGTCGGTAATAATAATTGCAAATATTTATAGTTTAGAAACAATGTAGAGGCAAATTGAGTTCAAGAATTTGAATCGAGAATCGCTCTTTTATTGATACCAGTTACTTGAGGTTCAGTTTTTTATTTATGGGGTGTGCAAAAATCTGCGCTATTGTGCACAACCGCTCAAACATTAGTCAATATTTTTTAACAGAAACTTGCAACCATTCGTTGCAGCCGTTGAAAAAATTATTTTTTCGGCAGTATTATTCAAATCAATAAATCAAAAGAACACCAAGAAGAAGGCTGAATAAAATCGAAAGGATTTTAAAGTTAACAAAATTTAAATTGTAGCATTAATTTCAATAAATGTTTATCATTGTCGAAAATATACGAGTTTTTGTTGATAATGTTTATACGACGGCAATTTGTTTGGCTTAAACAGAAAATAGACAACAATATCGTCATTCTTTAAATAATTTGTTTCAATTAACCAGAATGATTTTTATCGGCATTGATAATTACAAGTGAAAATACATAAGAAGAAAGCTACGAAGAATTTTGGGTAAAGCAAAACTGATTAAGGAAAAGAGTTTAAAATTAAGCAAAAATGCAATTAAATTTTTGTATATGATGTATAAGCAAGTTATTAATAAAATTCTATGCAGCGGTAATTAATCAAAACTAATTTAAAGCTCAGCAGAACGTTTCAAAAACGAACTATTATTTTTTTCCTTCCCCTCGTTTTTGAAATGAATGGTTTGTGCTTAATAAACTTGCAATCGATTGAAAGGTTTTTCAATGCCTCGAATGAAAAAAAAATGTTAACGCAATTTTTTTACTTCGTCAAAGGTTTCGCTATTCCGTAGACATCAATTGCATAAAAACCCTCTCAACTCCAAAAGTTTAATTGCGATTTTCCACTTTGAACAACCGTTTTGTACAAAATCTGTGAATTGAGTGCGCTAGACTTGGGTGGTTTGGGCTCTGCCACCTTGTTTACAATTCGCAATTTTGTCAGATTACCTGTAAGCCATTGATATGGTTATTTTGCATTCGGGAACAATTTGCCTATACACCGTTATATCCCTCTGTTTGAACAACGCATTAGGCGAATATGCAAAATATGTGTGCGTATGATAGATTGGATGAAACTGGAGCTGTTTGTGCCGTTTATTACGCTGATTTAGCAACGTTCCGAAAATGATTGTTAATTGAAGTAACGACAGAAACAATTCATGATTAGAGCCAAAAAATCCGGGTTTCCAGGTCATGGAGACTGTAAATGCTCTAAATTTAGCTAAATAAAGAGTCCGTGGATTGGCCACAGAGTTGTACTTATGTAGAGTCGCCACAAACAGAGGAAATTTTATGCAAGTGAAAGTTTAAGACAATTTCCCACTCGGTACTGGAAATATTTTTGAAGCAGAGACAAAACGTGCCAGGATTCGGAACGTCAAGCTTCTTCTACTTATCCCCCCATAATTATTAACTAGGCATTAATATCTATCAACATAATTATATAGAAACTCCTAGATATCCTGAAACAAATAGATTACCTGGATTCAATTTAGCGCTGCTCACTCAGTAAACATATTATATAAACAGGAAACTCTAAACATAACCGATTCGCATATGTATGTCGCAAAATTTCAAATCCCATCACGATTACAACTTACCTCTATTCGAATTTCGTTATAAGCCCGAGTTCCTTTGATGGCACAAAAGGTTGGCAAATAAGTTAACTCTACCACTGCCTCTGCACTCCTGTCGTGCCGCAGGCCAGACAGGTCCAAAGAAGGACCAATTTAAGGATTTGCGAAACAAATTGGCAGGATGGATGTAGAAGAGATCCATGTTGCAAAGCGGCTTTGTTGTATCAAGCGGATCTGAAAAGGAATAAATTGTTGTAAGCAACTACATCAAAGATGTATGTGTTAACTGAGTGAATTGTCGGTTATCTCAACTTGCCTCTAATTTTGTTTTCAATTCACCCCTTATATGTATGTGGAAATTAATCGTGAAAATAAAATGAAACACTGAAGAATCTGGTCTGGTAAAATACAGGCGGGAGATGAGTTGAAGTTGATTTGTTTGCTCAAAAAAACTTTGTTTAACTACAATGTATCCAGACAGGATCGAAGTTGAAGAGCAGCTAGTCCATGGCCAAAATGTAGGACAATTTGACTGCGCAACTATAAATTTACTGTTTCAATAATCTCGCAAAAACTTCTGGAAACAGTTTATTAAAATATTGGCTTTTATAAGCCTGAAGTTTAAATATGGGAGATATTATTAAGCCGCTGTAATTGTACAATAAACCGAAGAAGTTTCTATAAACATACAAAATTGAATAGTAACTTTTCCAACAAATATTAAGCGCCGTTCCAAAATTGCAAACTCAAAACCTAACGAACGTCAAATATTGTCTTTTCGGATTTACCGCGAATTACTGCCTCTGTAATTCAAACGCAAAATCGGAAGAAACTTTCAGTAATTGTCATGCAATATTGGAAAACTCTGGTTAACAATTTTGAATATACAAGTAGAGAAATTAACTGATGTTATTTAAATTTACATTGGAAATATGTTCTGTTTCAAGCAAGAAGCAACTTATATAATATATGTACAGCGTTTGTTTGATAAATACATAAAATAGTTGTTGGATTTTTTAAAGTCGATTTTAAAATTCAAATATTATAAGTTTGGCGCAAAAATCAAGAAGGTTTATGAATGTGTACTATGTTTTACTCAAAAAAGGTTTAAAAATTCAGTACACCGCATCCTACTTATACCGCTTTTATTTTTACAACGCATATTATCCCATTTTTTTTTAATTAATATATATAAATACTTTTGGAGAAAAAATCACGCAAATTGTTCACACAACTTCTTAAACCAAATTAATTACCTATTCATTTATTCTACTTATTTTCTTTACACTCTGGTATTTCCTAGTAATTTTAACCGAAAAAAAGATGGAAAGCTGAGATCACTTTTAATAGGTTTTTTTGTCAAAAAACTCATGTATGTACTTGAAGCGTCCTATCCAATACATCAACAATTGGGGAGATGACAATGTTGAGCACGTCTAAAACTCGAAAAGCCATTTCCCATTTTAAGGGAAAAATGTTTCCTAATAGAAAAGACCTGTTGCAGTAAGTTGGGCAGTCTGCCAACCCCAGGGAGATGCCTTGTGTCGCATTGTATAAAGGGGCTTGTCTAGCTCCATGAGGAAATGGAACTTGACGAAGCAAAATCTCCTCGAAATAGTATAGTCAACCGAACATGGACAATGTGCCTTTGTGGCATTTAATCAACTGTTCTTTTAAACATATGCTGTTGTAATAAACTGGAAATAGACAAAAGTTGGGGACTAATGGAACGGGCACTTATGGGGCAAAAAAGTTGGAAATTTTTAGTGTAATTGTGTGCAGTTTAAAATAGCTTCAAAAGCATATGTTACATATTAAAGTAGTTTCAAGTTTCAAGCTTTTCCATCCACCAAAAAATTACAATTGTAGATTTGATTGAATGACATCACACATAAGAAATTTCCCAGATTCCAGATAATTAGTTTATTGATGATAATCGCAAAAAAGCAGCAACATTTTTTACAGGAAAATAAAAACCAATAAAAAAAACGGAGAACCAAAAAATGTTTATCCATTGAAAGCTTTAACAAATCAAAATAAAATGCTTCATAAAACCGAAATTCCCGTTAATCAATTAACGCAACTTTTTCTTTTCATGAAATATTGGCAAATGATGGATTTTCCATTGGCCCCAAGTGATTCAATGGGGTTGAAAATATTATTGTCCTGCTTAAGCAATAACATATTTCATGGGAGTCAAACAGGTGGAAAGTATGAGTAAGAAAAGCGAGCAAAGAAAACGGCACAATTATAAAAATTACCGACCATTAGCTGAAGATTAATGATTTTCCACTTGACACGATACAGTGGTAAAGGAGCTCATAAAAATGCAAAAATAGCTGGAAAAATCTTAACGAGACCAATGAAAAATTATGGAGTTATCAAAACCGCTGTTGGGATGGCAATTCGGTTTCTTTTGGGCCAAAGTAATCTGATGAAAAAATGATTATTTAAGAAAGCAATTGTTTCCTTAAAATGGACTGTTTTTTCAGGCTTTGCTGCCACCTAAAGACTTTGCAGCATGAAGTCCATACGACCGTTCACCACTTGGATTTCCATATCTTTATTACTTTCAACCTGCTGCTTGGCCGATGAACATCACAAGCGAGTTCCATCTGGATTTACAGGAGTTAGGGGCAAAAAGTCAATACCTGATGAGGCTTATTCAGCTGATTTGGACAATAGTAACTCTATAGAACAAGTGAGTAACTTATTAAGGATCTTACTAAGGAAACTAATGAAAAAATGGACCTAATTTTGTTCACTCAAATCAAAGTTTATATTAGAACAAATTTTAATGAATAGTGAAAATACCAAATATACAAGTTTGAAAATTGCATCATCAAATTCAGGATTAACTCAGAAAACCTTAGCTTTAAAACTAAAAAAAAAGTCTTAAAGTGTAAAGAATTGCGTTTGGAAGCGGCTCGGAAATTTAAAGAGGAAAGAGGAGCAGAAAAGTGTCTTTTAAAGCAAGAATCTAACCACTCTTGATATTTTCAGCAAACCGAATATACACCGTCATCTGATACGGAAGCTCCTGCTTCCTTCAACTATATTGTAGAGAAGCGAGCACCATCAGGCTTTTTTGGAATGAGAGGCAAAAAGCCATGGAACTTTCTGCAGTCCAGTAATTATCCAGAAGAATTGTACAAACGCGCCCCCATGGGTTTTGTGGGCATGAGAGGAAAGAAAGATAGCTTGGAGGATGATGAAGTCACTTGGGGTAATTTTTATGATGAAACTTTATTGCAATAAAATTGATTTAAATAACTGGTAAAATTTCTGAGCAAAAATGAGTAAATAGAGTTTGAAAATTTAGTGTTCTGCTCTAGATGGAGGCTGGTTTGAATCAACTGTTTTCTTAAAATAGCCTTTTCGTCCACCGAAAGGGGTCGAGACGGATTATAGAAAATCACTGCTTTAGCACAATTCTACGAAAGAAAATTTTCTAACCAGAAACATGGAAAGAAGCCCAAAACTGGCACCTAAATTTCAGTGCACTTTAATAAGCCAAATAAATTACTAACTAAACCAAACATTAAAATACCGAAAATAATCTTGACAAATTCAAATCCAAGTTGCATTGTTTTTTGAGCAAAAAATTGTTGATTTTACCAATTTAACACAATCGAGCATTTATTTTCCATTTTCTTTCGCAGATGAGCCAGAAAAAAGGGCGCAAATGGGATTCTTTGGAATGCGAGGCAAAAAGTTGTGGACAGATTATCAAGGAGAGAAAAGGGCACCAATGGGATTCGTCGGAATGCGAGGTATTCCTCCACTAAAATTGTCCTATTTTACGTGAAGATTTTGGGAATTTTCAGGTAAAAAAGATTTTGAAAATCCCATCGGCTACTATGAAGACATCAAACGAGCCCCATCCGGATTCTTTGGCATGCGGGGAAAGAAACATCCTTCTGGATTTTTCGGCATGCGTGGAAAGAAATATCCGTATGAATTCAGGGGCAAATTTGTAGGAGTCAGGTATGTAAATCAGGCATTTTTGGAATAAAAATATTATTAGAGTGCGCCTACACATTTATGTAGAACGAAAGGCAAAAAATGTATTTTGGTTCAGGAACTAATTCGTTAAATTCAATACAGTTTTTTTTTAGTTTTGGAATTGAAAATTTAATTTTACCAAGCGTATTTTTAAGCTAATAAATTAGTTGGTGTTGCAGGGGCAAAAAGTCTTCGGAAATGGCAATTCCAAGCTACTACTACCAAGATTCGACAACAGATCGACTTAGTGATCCCGATTGGAATCAACTTATGTTATTATTGACTGGACGGAATGAATTCGATAGAAGTCACTAAAATGCTATTGAGTTTCCAGACGTACCCCTATTTATTTGGTGAGTTTCTTTAAAAACTTCCAATTGCTTTAATAGCAGAATAAGTTTTTTAGGTTTTGACCGTTCTTGGAAAATTACTTGTTTCCCATCGTCCTAGAAAACTACCTATTCTATTAACAATAGTCGATTATTCTACTTGCGAGTGTGGTTGAAGATTGCATAACAATTTACCTATGTATACTTACAATAAATACATATTTTTACCTCTAATGTTATTATTCCAAATATCAGATTTGTTTGCTACACCAATTTAGATATTTCTAAATAGGCTGGATAAATCGAGGCATTTTCGATAATTGCAATGTTTAAATTTATGATTGTAAAACCTCGATATTAAATATGGAAATATCTAAATTGCAGCTTGGCAGCGGTTCAGTCAATTCAATTGTCCATCATTTATTATGGTCCTCACTCTAACTGAAACCCCGTATCATCAACCAAATGGCTCAGAAAACGTATATGTATTTCTTTTATGGAAATTATATCAATTTATTCGAACAAAAAGTGTATAAAAATTCTTTCGGATTTTAACGCTAAATGACTCTTGACTTGACTTGATCAATAAATGCGTATTATTTCAATCTTCAACATATTGTGATTCGAGATTGTATTAAATATATAGCAATTATATTACATATCACTGCAGTATTTTCAATTGAATTGTCAAATTGTGACTGTTCAGTTTACTTCATTTGATTTAATCCGCTAAGCAAAAAATGCAGTTCGTGATTTTTGTTCTTCAAAATCTTGATGTATTAACAAAATGGTCAATAAAGGTTTATAAATAATTATTTAACGTGTCCATCATTATGTATACGTTAGATTTGGAAATAAGTATGCGGTATGCTCGAAGATGGCAGGCAAATGTTAAGATTAAATAACTTGTCGGGACTTTTTTCGGCTGGAAATTGTTTCCAGCAGTGAGCCCGAACAAATTATCAAATATGGGATTGTAATATAGTTAAATAAAATAAGCTAATTTCAGATTTAGAATATAAAATGTAGGTACTTAGTTCTAAGATTTGACTATATTCTGTTAAAACCTAATAGAAGATAAATAAATTATAATAGTGTTTGAAGGAGCACTTTCAGTACGATTTATTCAACAAATTACTTTCCCAATTGTCCAATGAAATTGCCCAGTCATCAATTTTTTAAATTATATTTTAATCAAGCGTTATTTCTGGCTGCTTCTATCAACTTGCTTTTAGTGTTTCACGTTATTTTTAATTCTGATCCATAGATGAAGACAAGTATGTTCTAATCTGTCTGATCAACACCACACTAGCGCATATATTCTAACTGACTCCTTGCTTAAATGAAATGCGCAAGTCAGTTTGAGGTTACGTTAATTTAAAACAAAATTTCTATTTACCAACAGGGGTATGTATTAGGGATCTGAATCAAACTCGAACATTACATAGATTCGAAGTTCTATTTGAATCGAAACGCCGCAGATATAGCTGGCGTTTCGATAGAAGCTGCTACTTGAGAAGTGACGGATAGAGTTCGCCATAGAACCGATGAGCCGTTGCCATCTTTCGGCGTTTGGTTTAACTAAAAGTGCTTATTTGTGACCTCTCTGTTTCTCTATGAAAACTACGAAAGTTAAATGGTGCCAAAACTGCATCAGTCCTATTTTTAGTTGAAAATCCTTGGGCACGCCCAATAAGAGTTAAAAAGAATCTGTGAGCACGCCACTGGTTGGCACATGACATTTTGGGAAAGTTCTCGATTTCAACACTAGTAGTGGAAAGGGAAAAGCCATTTCGGGTTTTGTTTGTCATTCTTTCTTAACTTTGTGTGGAAATTTTCCGATTGTGATTGTGATTGCTTGATTTAAAGTGCAAAGAAGCCTGGAAATCAGACGTGTACCTGTCTAGAATGCCGGTGAGGGTGGATCCCACATTGCCTCCACCCGCCAATTCCAAACAGCCTGGAATAACCAAAAGTTTATTGTATAATGGATCCAAATTTCAGGGTTTCCAGAAAAGTAAAGGAAATTCATACGAAGTCGAGGTGGTTTTACAGGTAAATGGCACCGTTCAACCTTTTTCATTTCAATTTGCAAACGTTTGAACCGCGCTCGAAATTTAAAGCACAAATATAGGTTATCGGAACAGTGACAGGCCTAACCTATATTCAAGGGGATCTTAATAATAAATATCGAATAATTGCCTCAAATGCCGCATTTATCAGCAATGACAATAGTTTGGCTGATCATCTTCCCACTTTATATACACTATGGAAAAGTTTCAACTCGAAAAAACGCTCAAAACACGTACTACACCTGTAGGATTTACACAAAATGGGATTGTCTGAGGCGAAGTCCTCTAAATCATGTTCAGGAGCAGTTCAGCTGTTTCAAGCAGTGTTCAAGGAGCTTAAAATTGCTGTTTAAAACCTGTTGTATTTAGAGGTCTTTATTTTATTAGCAATTGTCAAGGACATCAGGCCTTGGCATGTCTGGCTAAAATGTGCTCACCTATTAGATAATATTTTTCTTAACAACTTTTCTTAGTTATGTTTTTGGCCAAAATATGGTTTTCAATCCCTTTTCGCTTATAGAAAGTCACTACTTTTCCATGAGATAAAGGATGATGACATGACCCCCATGACATGATTTTGCATCAAATTTTTGATGACTATTAAAATTCCTAATTTTACTTATTGGCGAGTGTTGGCAGTTTCTGAGACTTTGAAACAAAGAACAAAATGTGCAGAAATGGATCTAAACGAATCCAAATACGTGCGAAAAGTGTGTATTGTAGAAAAGGCAAATACGGAAAATGTTCCAACCTGACGAACAAGATGGAAAAGTTGTGAATTTCGATGCGCGAAAAATGGTCGAAAACCGCATTGTCGCTAAAAACACCACTAGAAAAGTTGTTTCTAAGAATATTATCTCTTCGGTTCAGCCCCTCGTAGTAATCCGACACTATAAAATTAGCAGTTTCAAATGCGACGAACGTATAAACCGGAAAAATACACTTGTTTACTTGATTTTGGCAATCCGACCCTGTGATCCAACCTATACTTACTAATAGGTAGAATTCCTTGATCAAAAATGCCATTTATCGTAATTAAGAAAAATCAAACTTACCCAAAACACAAAAAAAAACAAATCCAAATCCGTCACTTTTGCATCATCACTAGCCCTAAGAAACTTTTTGTTGTTTCACATTGCTAATACCCGAATAATGCTGCTCCGAATCAATAATTTAGAATCATCAGCCAATAATGAACGCTCATTCTAAAACCCTTGTCTATTTCCATAGAATGTAGATGAAGAAAACTCGTACCTTTGCGGATATCTTCAAATCAATGGCTTAACTGAAGAATACCCCAAACTTACCACATTCTTCGATGGGGAAATCATCAGTCAAAAGTATCCGTTTTTGACCAGGAAGTGGGATGCTGATGAGGAAGTCGATAGGAAACATTGGGTACGCAGCACTTTCAAAAATACTTACTCACATACTCACTTACTCACTTACATACATACTCAAAAATACGGTTGTTTTGAATTGTAGGGCAAATTCTCGCAGTTTAATCAGTACGTAAAGACTTTCAATTCGGATAACTTTGACTATACCCAACTGGGTGATGCGGATTATGTGTTTATGCGGTGGAAAGAGCACTTTCTGGTACCAGATCACACGATTCGAGATATCAGCGGCGCCTCGTTTGCTGGGTTTTATTACATATGCTTCCAGAAATCCAAAGCCACTATAGAAGGATATTACTACCATAGAAGTTCGGAATGGTAAGTACCTCTATTTATTATGATTGCTTAGTTTGTTGCCACGTACATAAACGCTTATTGTGGGTGTATATCCGGCTCGTTGCTGAACTTTATTGTGGATATTAAAGGCGAAAGCAAACCTGTGAAAGTACTCATTTTGGCGTCTTGATAATCGATATCGAATTATATATGTTGGAATTTCCAGTATAAGGACAAATTAATTTCACTTTTGCCACGGAGTAAAATACAGATTGAAAATTTATGCGGAAAAAGCAGTCGTTTTTGCCTGGTAAGCGGTGTTGGTGTTCACAATTGGGCTCAAATCTGAGGTGGAAAATGTTCTCTAAATCAACCAATCTCATCGTGGCATATCAAGAGACAACATTATTCGTCTTCATCTTCCAACACTAAAAATTATTAGAATTATTACTCTTGGGCTATTAGGGAAAGTTAATTTATGTTGCACTTCCAGGTATCAATCGTTAAATCTAACACACGTGCCTGAAAACTCCATACAAATATACGAGTTTAGGTAAGAGTTCCAATGTACAGATGATGAAACCAACGGGGGTATGTACCTTACAATAAAATTGCTGTCTTTAGTCGATTAACATATACGTCGCTTTACATTTTCCTTTACATTGGAATTTATAAAGCGACTGGCCGTTTAGTTTTTTAAATTATTGTTGTTATCTCGAGAACTGGGGTTGCCTCTTAATACCTAAGTCATTATTTATCAAGTTTATATTCTATTTTTCATATCTTTAGTCGTATTCTGGAACACGTGAATGTGTCTCATTTGATTTTTTTATGTTAAATAGCTTTAATATAGGGTTGTTAAAATTGTATTAAATTGAAATGTGTGATACTAAGGCAGAGGAAAATTAATTAAGATTTATTCACGGTTTCAGTCTCAAATATTCAGTTGTTCAGTTTCCAAACAGATCACTTTTTGCGATTTTGTTATTGAAGCCAAATTGTTAGTGTTTATCATTACAAACTGATTTGAATTAGTGCGCACCAGTAAGGTTCAAGTTTGCTACAAACTCACAATATTCTGAGAAATATAATTTGTTTTATTGTAAATAATTATAAATAAAAAAGATTGATTTTTGTATTACAGAAAAGTACCTAGTTTCATTGAAAAGGCTGATTGTACGCTTCATTTTACAAGGTATGAATGAGGTTTTCCCGATGTTTAATTTATTTAGCGGTATATTTTTTTACATGAAGCGATTGTTTGATATTATTTTTGTATCTTTGTGTAAACAGCAACTTATTTTTCGTCAGTTTTATATACATTTTGTTTGGATAAAAGCGAAAATGACAAAAATAAAGTTTTTTTCACTTTTACGGAAAGACTTTTTTATTAGTGTTTATCCAAGTGCGGTGCATATCTTCAAAAACTAATCGGTGCTTCAGAGCAGGATCAATAACATGGGAATAAAAAAACAATCGTCATTAAAAAATTATTTTTTAATGAATAGGATTTTATAAATATGTTATATTCTAATATGTGGTTTCGTATATACATACAAAGTGCCCTTCAAAAGTCCACAAAATCACCAGGAATTGTTAGTGCAGCTAATTACTTTCGGTAACTTGATGGGCACTAAATTCAGAAAGTTTGCTCTATTTATAAACCTTGTAGGTTTTACAATACTCACCAGCAGTGGCGAAGGCTAATTCTAATATAGTTATTCTGTACAAGAACTAAAACGTTCTTAAATTACAAATTGAAATGGTATTTATTCTGATAATCATGTAAAGCCAGATTGTTTGGCTGATTGGCTCAATTAGAAATTTACCCCAAAACTAAAATATCCTAAGCAGGACATTTCCAATACAGTGTATCTTCAGAGTTAATCGGTGAAATTAATATTACAAATGCAGTAAATAAATCTCGTGATACGCATGACTACAGGCTAAGTATACAAGTTTTAAAAAATGGTTATAAAAAATATCACAGAAATTAAACGCCTAAAGTTTAAAAATCATAGAACATGATGGTAGATTCATTTGCGATCGCGAGTATCACAAACGTATTTTTGATGCGATTGCTAATTAAAAGGCAGTGAAAAGCAGGTCAATTGCTTGTTAGTATTATTTCTGGCTCAGTCTTAATGACTTAGTAGGTTTTAATTTTCGTCAGTTTCCCTATGATAACTTAAAAAAAATGATATCTAGTACACTGATAGGCATGCGTTGTTTACATGCAAAATGAGATTTTAAATGGTTGAACCTGTTTGCCCATCAGTGCAGTTCTAAAGCGTAGTAAGTTAATGTGTATGAAAATGGCAATTAAACCAATTGTTTCAAATCAAATCGGACGATTTTCGTTATTGCACAGCGGCCTAATTTTACAGGAAAATGCATAACTACAAATAGATTTAATTAATCGAGGCTGAAAAGTTTGCTACTTATATGAGCGGTTCGAGACTTTTTAAATTGAGTATTTGGCACTAAATTAATTAATTTTATTGGTCTTTAAATGACATTTCACTGTTTCGGGAAACAAAAAAACAGTTTTTCTGCAAACAAAAACAGACTTACATACCTACTTACAAAAATACCCAATTTTTGCTTTATCACAATCAATTTCACCTCAAACTGTATCCTATAATAAATGAACGATCGCTAACAGCAATCCTACAAAGGAAATGAACGGCAATTGGTTAACTGAGCTCAGGGCTGATCCTCCCGATCTATCGGTGTAGGGAAGTTTCTGGTTGAGGTCGTTCTGTTCGAAGTTGTGTTTGCAACCCATCCAAACGGGTGCCGACAGCTTCTGCTCGTAATGATCGACTCTCATGCGGATATCGTTGAATTTCCAGAATCCCTTGTCTTTGAAAAAGTAGGTTTTACCTGCAAGCAATTTTGAGAATTTTAAAGTGTTTTTCACGTATTTATTTGCGCTCTTTCGAGTGTTGAATTGAATGTGTGTTAGTAGCGTGTACTTTTTCAGGTGTTTTTTTCGTGTCGGCCAGTCAGAAAATTTGTAGAAAAGTGTAAATTGCGTGTTGGCTCTTACCATCCTTCCATTGAAAGACCGCATCAATGTCTGTCCCGACTCCTTTCCACATTGGGTGAATTTTTCTCGGATAATCCTTCTCTACTTCTTGTTCGTTATCATCAAACCTTCAACATGAAATCAGGAGATTTAGACCTAGTTTCTCTTGAACTTTTACTGATAATTTTGGCGCTTAGCTTCTAGCAAGTTTCTTAAAAGTCATAAGAAACTTGCCCAAAAAATAATGTTTGCTTACTTCCAGTAGTCTTTCCCGCTAAAGAAATAAGTGTTTCCATTATGGCCCCAAACCATCGCCCCGTCAATTTTCTTCAAATTGTTAGGTAAACCTAGTTCGGTAAGAGGCTTTGGGTACCCGGGCACCAAACTGACTCCCGAAAACAAGTAGAACTTATCGTCAACAAAGAAAACGATGTTTCCATCAGCCCTTTCGAAAACTGCGTCCACATGCGTGAGGGTCTTGGGAAAGCCTCGGAACAGACGATTGATCTCTGCCGGATAGCCGGAAGTCACTTGACCGTTGTCTCCAATTCTCCAGAAGTACTGAAGAAGCATTCACAGCATCAGAAAAATGTAATGCACTTGAAGGAAACAAAGTACCTTATCTTTAAATATAAAAAGTTCGCGTCTTATCACAGCCACTGCGTCGTAGGAAGTATCACAAGTATCCGGCGGAGTTTCACCGTTCGGATATTCCTTCGGTGAAGAAGTTGCGGTCCTTTCAGTCGGTCTATGCGTCGTGTGGAAATGTTTTGGAACCAGTTTCGTCGGTTTGATGTAGGGAGGATCCGTTGGCGGATTGTGGTGACCTAAAACGGAGCAAAAGCTATTAAAGAAAAATGAAGACATATTGTGCTGAAGCTCTAGTTAAACAGCAAAGTGAGTGAGATAAAACCGGTGAAAAAGTGTAATTAGACGGACTTTTTACCTGTATAAGGACGTTTGTCGTTGGGATAAAGCCTATCAGTTCCATGAGTGCCATGATTATGATGGGGCTTTTTCTCCGGGTTCATCGGTTTATAGGGGTTCTTCTCCGGTCTGGAAACATCAAAATCAATACCCAACCAGGCTCAAAAATCGCGTTAATCATACTTGTTGTACGTCGGATGCCTTCCTTTATGATACCTGGGATTGTACCGACTCCTCGGATAAGCTCTTTGAGGAGGGCTGGTAGTGGTCGTAGTCGTAGTAGTTGTCGTAGTTGTAGTGGGAGGTTGAGGCGGAGGATGGTATTGAGGAATTCGTCCCCATTGTCTATCTCCTCGGAATCCTTCGGAAAAATCTACTTAGCTTCCATGAAACTTGCAAAGTGCAACTGAACTCACCATACAAGGATTGTATTGCCAATTTATCATCATCGGGCAGTTCATACTCGAATCCATCCTTCATCTCAGAATACCAGGGGTACATGAGCGCGCCCTCCACATTGGAATGAGAAAGTCCCAGCGAATGTCCTATTTCATGTGCTGCCACGTTAAATAGATTGGTACCTGGGACAAAAAACAAAATTATCTCCGAAACAACAATTTTTACAACGTTCTTACAGATGCAAAGACCAACTATAAAAGTCCACAAACGATTCCAAGGGGGGACAATGGCAGTTGTTTTAAATGCCCAATTTCCAATCATCCCCGTCTCTTTACACATAGTTTCGTTCACGTGAATTTAATTAAAAGTCGTTTTTTCGAAAGTGCACCCGTGGAGGGCCGGCTTTTCCAACATTTACTCTGCCAACTTTCAGAGTTGTAACCCCTATCCGAATTTCCAATCGAATTTTCGACTGGATTATTGGGTTAGTCTGTCTAAATTCGAACAAAAAAAGCACACAAAGCGCGGCCGTATATTTCAGCTTCTGTTTTTCGCGTTCATGTTCTACTACTACTGGTGAATTGACTAAATCCTAAAAGTGTTTCGATTTATAAATAGTTTTGCGTAGTCTAATTATAAATAGATGCACTAAAATTGTGATGATTTCAACAAATTATTTCTCTAATGATTATTTCTATTTTCTTTGCATGCAGGCTTTCGTATTAATGTTTGAAGCTGCATTGCTTCTTGGTAGAGAATTTCTTCTAACTGGTACATTGTTTAGTTCTTTTGGTTCAAAAATTGGTAACTACATTTATTATATTATATTATTTTGCATATTTAAACTTTTTAACTTGCAACTGCAGGTTTCAAGAAAAACAAGCAAAAATATATAATCTCAATACCTGGTATTTCGGAAACGAAGCGATAGCCGGCTTGAAACGTTTATACGCACTTTCCTACTTATTTTTGTGACTTCTATATCCGCTGTTTGCATGTTTTCGACAAAAAATTCTGAATATATTTACCCTGTTCACTGTCTCCAGAAGTTGTCCAGCTTTCATCGGCATCAAAGTGAACGTCGACGCTGTTTCGAATTCCGGTAGGAAAAAACGCATGGGCAAGAATCACTCCTTTCCCGTCGAAAGGAAAATTATCCCCATGCTCTCTCCTAAAAAGTTTGAAAGCTATACTTCCCTCATTGAACTTAAAGTAGCGATTTAGATATGGATTTACTGAGCTTATTGTGGCAAAAACTCTAGTAGTAATTAACAAAACGACTATAAAATCCGCCTTTATTTGCTTATATGCGTATGTTTTCCTAAATAAATTTTAGTTAGTTTTATGTATTTGTGACCTATTTGTTGCCAACTCCAAAAGCCTTATCCACGTTTACCCCATGTATATGTATAAACAATTACTCAAGACGTAACTTTTTGTTGGATATTTTATTTCAATTCGGCCAACTTCTTGCATTATTAACTTCTCGCCCTTTAGCTCTGGCGAATGTCCCGAGAGACCGAACTCTAGTTAAATTTGAACCGTCTCACATAGAGACACATAAACGTTCCATTTATTGCCCTATCCAGGAAAAATGGAACGGTCGTCTATTATCGGAAAAATCAAACTCATTGATGACTGAATGATCGTTTTATGGTCTCTGCAGCAAATGCCCGTTCCGACAGATTGGCGGCCAAATTAAAAAGTTAAAACCCTATAAAATCGAAATAAAACTACGCCTGTAAATCTAGGGCACTTTGCGCCAGAAAATGGTCTTTTTTGGGGATCAGACATAAACGAGCAAAAGAAGCATTCGAGTAATTGACACGAAGTGATGTGATACGATTGTTAAGTTAAAAAATGTTTTCTGAGTTGTGTTGAGTTCATGAAACGAGACGCTAGACACTAGACGACAGGCATGGGTAACACTGTGTTGAGTTGCTGCCGCTCTGTGCGCTAATGAGTTATAACTCATCGTGTCTGGGTTATTTTGGGCGGCTTTATTTTTGTAATTTTACATCAACCTGATCTGAAGCGTGTCTTGCTAAAGAACGGTTTCAGATATGCAAATATGGGTTCCACTTTAATGTTTTTGTGAAAAAAGTGAAGAGTTTTGGTTTCGCCTGTTCAGTTTTAAATGCCCATTCGAAGAACCATTTCAGCCACAGAGTTCTTTTTTATATCATTGCATAGATAATTGGAAATTCGATTCAGTTATAACAACGTGCGTGAGTAAATTCTGGTAGATTTATCACAAAAACTCATATGAAACTTGAATATGAGACATTAGGGGCAAGTTGACGCCAAAATTTTATTTAAAAAAAAACGTCTTCTACAGCGTATCAATCTTGCAAGCTTCTACTGGCTTTACTGTGGAAGTTGGAATTTTTTATTGGGGAATCTGCTGTTGCGTAAAACTGTTCTCTTTCAAATCAACATTTACGAAGCGCTCAAATGCAGGATTTTATGTGATTTGAATGATTTTTTTAAATTTTGACGACATTTAGACGGCACTGTTCTATACTGAACGCTCAACGGAAGTTGTGGAGAATTTTTCGTTTCTGAGAAATTTGTTTTCGAAAAACGCGATGCATAATGTGTCCATCAAGGTTTTTTCAAATTTTCCGCAAAATTTTCTTGACGATTAGTTGGAAATTTTGTCGGCATTTAGAGCGCATCCTTCTTTACTGAACGCATCACTTCAATCTTTTAGATAATTTTTCGTTTCTGAAAATTTTATTTTCGAAAAACACAATGCAAATGTGTCCCGCAACAGTTTCTTTCAAATCCTGATCACAATTTTCCTAACGATGACTGAACACTATTTTTTATTGAACGCACAACTATGAACATGGAGCGTCAGGTTCAAGTGGATTTTGCAACTCAAAAAAAAAACCACACAAATCTAAAACTTCTTGAATTCAAGCATTTTTTGAGAAAACTGCCAACATTTTCTGATCGATGGGTCACTTTCTAAAAAGGCAATTTATTTAGTGTCTGATATTCAAATTTCGCTTTCTGGGTGAAAACTACTCGAATTTCCTCACTCACGTTGTTACGACTGAACCAACTTTTCAATTCTCTATCCAACGATGCCAAAACGAATTCTGTGGCTCGAATGGTTCTTGAGAAACTTCGAATAAAGGCCATTTAGTTATCTCTAGAATGTTGTAAAAACGAGCGTTCTTGCTCATTTTGCTTCCGAGAAACATGCAAAACGAGACGGAAAACATGAAATTTTGCAATAATCTTGCGCCACCCTTGCACAAAACGACGAT
>NW_026018165.1:14366591-14374266 GCF_020466585.1 Dendroctonus ponderosae | reverse complement strand
ATATCATTCATCAGGAACATGTTGTGCCTATTTTTCCTTTTGTCTTATTATCTCCTAATTAACATCTGATTAAACCCCGTTATTTTAAGGCAACTAAATGAACGTGAACCCGCACTTATTTAACGCTCCACCATTGCTGTTCTTGCAGTAATGATGATGCAATTCGGAATCTAAAAATATATGAAATTGTCTGTGCATTGGCATGGCCAGATTCCAAACAAAAGCGTTTTAAACGGAGACATCTGCTGTCATCGCACGTTTTGTGTTTTGTTATTGTTACAACCATTAGCGGTTTGGTTGACGAAAAAAAAAATTGCATTGACAGTTTGGTAATTGGGTTTCTTCAACATCTTCTCCTTCTAATTAGACGCGTTTTTGTGCCTTATTGTTGTTCCTGCGGACTGATGCGTTAATTGACTGTCTGATTACAGTTTAGATACCTATCTTCGCGCAGGTAGTGATTATGTTAGTTCATTAGCGATGTTAATGGAATTGGAAGTAATATTTAATTTTCTATTGCTATTTCTACAAGATTTTTTTCTTTGCCATTGGGCTCCTAGGGATTTATTGATTTTTTTGCAATATTATATTGCAATAAGTTGTCTCTCTTTTTAGAAGAGTCAAGATTTTTACATCCAATTCTTGTTTTTTATATTCGAAATTCTGTTCAACAACCGAAATTGGAAAAAGTACTTTTGATTTTTCACAAACAGATAAGCAAAAATGGTTGTTTCGATTAAGTGTAGAATTTTTGCTCAACAATGACATATTCTGTATCCATAAACTAATAATTTAAGAGAAAAGTCGACATACAAAATGATAAAAAAAAACTTGAACCCACTTGAATACAAAGTTCCGCCGAAAACAGAAGAACAGAAAGTAGCTGGCAAAAATTCTGATTTCTGTCTCCCGCTTTCGTTTCGTTGCATAAACAAATGCATTTCAAATGTATTTTAAGCCTGTTCTGCTTTGCTTTTATAACATTTGCAATATTAATTTTTTTGTAAAATTTCAAGTTCTGGATCGATTAATAATTTACATTTACATGTAATAAAAGCCACTAAATAAATAAGCACTTTCCACTCTTCCCATGCAAATAACAGAAGACATCTCATGACGAATTTCGAACTATTAGTCATCATCAGTTCATCTTGGCCTACTTGCTTTTTGCTCAGAATGTGCAAGTCAATAGAGCATTGGAGTAGGACTTGCCGAGAAAAATTGATTTTGATTGATGCATCCTTTAGGAATCCAATTAATAATGAATAACCTGTTGCCAGCAATTCGCCCCACCTAAATGGTTTTTTACTACTGTAGAAGTGTTTAATAATCATTGTATAGCAAATATCAGAGGATGAACCGCTTTAACGCCTTTCAGCTGTTTATAGTGGAAAAAATACACAGTTTTAGGCGGTCTAGCAGTAGCATAAACCGGCATTCAGACTATGCTTTAGAAAATAAAACTTAGGAATATCAAAACATGATCGCGATGGAACAAATAATGTCAATAGCCTTTGTTGGACATTCAATATTCCTACTATTCGTATCAAAAAAATATYAAAAATAAATAATTATCAGAATACGTTTGTTTTATTGGTGACGAGGGCAAAACATTTAAAAGCAAAAAATTGATGAAATATTTCGCCTCTAAGTATTTTTTACACACGAAAAATTATTGAATTTGGGGGATGCGCTATTAATTSAATTTAAAAAATAGCGTATTCRCCATTCTGTCTGATTGTCGATGTTTTGTATTAATTAGTGTTTTCTTGGTTGCTTCAGCAAGACTATTTAACGAATTTTGGCTACATGCCCAAGTCGGCAGATGGCGCGTTTGCTTTGAGGACAGAGGAATCGATACGGAGTGCTATCAAAGAGATGCAGGAATTTGCTGGAGTTCCCGTTACTGGAAAGCTAGATGCCAGGACGATGAAACTGATGAAAACGCCCAGGTATTAATTTTAAAAATTCTTGTGAACTCCACAATTTGATCGACGTTTTTTAGAAATTTTGACTTGATGATTTGTATGAAAAATAATATACATAATCGAAAAAAATGTTTTTTTATTTTAAGGTTCTATTTCAAAAAAATATTGTTCCGTGTTTGATTTAATTTGAAATTAATTGTGCATGTTAAATGGAGTAACTGTATCTAACAAATGTAACTGGTGATGAATCGAAATTCGATCTTTAATCTTTCTTCTCAAAGAAAAGTGACGATTTGAGGCAAAAAACTTAACATTTTTCGATGTTTTCAGATGCGGCTTACCCGACAAAGAAATCGGACTTACATCAGGCAGGCGGAAAAGATACTCAATTCACGGCATGAAGTGGCCTTATACGGACCTAACTTGGAGGTGAGTTTATTTTGATATGAAATCAACTTAAATAAATTACTGCATTAATTATTATAAACCGGAAGAATTAAGACAACTGAATAAAAATATGAGTTAAAATTGGTTTTGGCAACAAAACAGCTTTGAAAACGGTTGATCAGGTAAAAATTATAAAAGAACTAAAATGTCTTCCAAGTTAACTAAATTAAAGCTAATTTATGAAAATAATGAAGACAAAAAAAGTTACAAAAAAGTTACGCCCGAGCAGGGACTTGAACCCTGGACCCTTGGATTAAAAGTCCAATGCTCTACCAACTGAGCTACCCGGGCTTATGGTGATTACTTCTCATTCTCAGAACACGTCTTGCTTTAGCGGGGCCTTTTTTATAAACATCTTAATCATTAAGCAAAAGGCTTCCAAAAAAGAATACGCAAATTGGGGATTTTCTATCCTGTATTACGAATTTAATACAAGCGATTAAAGCGTGACTATTATGTATTTCCAAATGTGAAGGAATTAATCCAACAAAAATCGTCGCTCAGAGCTTCTCCACTCACTTCAAAAGATTTTCATGGGTTGATTGATTTTTATGAATCCCATACGAATACTGCGTGATTAAAGCTCAAAAGGCGAACCTCCAGTCGCGTGCTTTACCATCTTTTGAATTACTTAAGCTGCTTAAAATCCGTCTAGACCAGCAGGTTTTAAATATTTTCGGAATATCTTCCTAATTAATTGAATTTTGAACAATTCGGCTCTTTTCCAGCAACTTCCACATTCTCCCCCTTTGCCAGTCCGTATTCAGACCGTTTTCACAGTGCCGAGCTCTTTTAACGAATGTTTATCTGCAGACATTCAAATTAAAACTACGAACGACTTCGACTCCGTTCAGTTCATACTACTAGGTAACACAATTAAATCTGAATAATTGATCTAATTTTTCACTTGACTTAGCCGCCATTTCTCACGGCTCTTGACTCCATTTAGCAACGGATTTGCCGATTCGATTATGACGAAAATGCGGGAAAATTTTAATTAGAAAAATACGCCATTCGGATAGTGGTGCAAGCTCTACTAAACTTCTATAAGATTTCGTGAAAATTAATTAATTCTTTCCTGCCCCACGATTTGCGATATGAGAACAAATTTAATTGAAACCATTAAAACGTACCAATATATGGATCCATTTTTGGTTGGTTCGAAGATTTTCGAACTGCGGAAGTAAAACAGATTTCAAAAGTTTAAGAAACTCGTTTACGCTATATTTTAACCGCATATTTTACCATTCATTCCACATAGCTTTTCTCTAGTGTTTTAATCACAGCTCATTTGCTGGTCTTCATAGACTGATCACCATTTATTGGATTTTCATTATTCCTTCTGAACCATATCCTGTACAGGTTGTTCCATAAATAGACCGATAAACTTTCGGGTTGGTAGGCGGACATGAAAATTAGCATGTCCGATTCATAACAATATGACCAAAAACTCAGCTTTTTCGAGATTGAAATCGTCGCCCTAACGGAAGAAAAATTTTCGCTCTTACTAAACTGCTTCTAACTTTTCTTGGGCAGTAAATGACCTAAGGGCACATTGATTAGCAATGCCTTTTATTGGTAATTACTGGTAAGCGACAAATTCTACTATCGTCTAATCCTGGGACAATCACATGGCATGCATTAATTGATACTTTGGCAAATAACTCGAAAATGGCGCAGATACGAAGGAAAATGCAAGAAACTTTGTAAATTAAACAGACGAGTAACTATAAATGATGAATGTTTTAAAAATTGCAATAGTTGCAACGGAAAAAGAACTCAAAAGCACTAAATTAAACACCTTCTATCTCACCAAGTTGTGGATTTATTTCTGAAACACCCGGTACCCGGCAAAAAGTAAGACAAACATGTTTCTTCTACAAGATACACAATTTTTATTAAGTCTCGTACGGATTTTATATGCAATACATTTTTAAGGCAATCTTTTATTTAAATGTATGTTAATTTTAACTGTTTTTAGTTTGCTTTTTGCCATTTCTTGTAATATTGCACATTAGGAAATCAAAATCATGAGTCGATAAACTATATTCGAAAAAACGCTTTATTAAGGAAATACAGGTTGTTTAAGTTTGGATTGAAAAAATCAAATTTATTAATTGTTGCCAGACGCCTGTCGATATTTAAACGAATTTTTTACAGGCTCGAACTCCAAACGAGAGAGCATATTTTGCAAGAAAACTATTTTTTTTTGTTTTGTCCGTGGCGCTGGACTAACACGTTAATCGATGTTTTTGAATAAAAAATGATTATGTTAAAAATCACATTTGGATTCTTTATGTATTTTGAGAAAAAGTTGCCTTTCAATTTATCTGAACTCAACGTTTTCAAGTAAAAAATAAAAAAAATTATAATAAAATGGCATAAAATCACAATATCTATCTGTGATGTTCCTCAACAACCAGACCTATAGAAATTGTCCAAAATTCATTAGTTAGACGGTCTCAATTGCACTACTAAATGAACAACATTTTAAACAATAATTTCATTAAATGATTATCAATTATTTTTCAATTGAATACACCGATTTTTCCAGAGAGCTCGAAGAATCCAATATGTTATTTTATGAAAAGCATTGGCGTATCAATTTTTTGATTGAATAACTCTATTAACGTGTTAGTAAATTAAATTTTTTAACAAATAATTTTTGAAACCATACTTAGACGCCTTATTTCCTTAACGAAGCGTTTGCCGAGTACAGTTTGTAATGCGAACTCATATAGTTTTTCGATTCTCTATCGTTTCCTGCAGTTTTCGCTGAGAACACTGCATCCTACTGTATATATACAGTTTATTTGTCGTTTTATTGAATCATCAAGTAACTCAAAAACAATAGGAGTTACATAAACAACACGAAAGGCAAAAAAGTTTCCAAATTGAATGGGCAAACAAATGTTTAAGAATAAAACAGCAGTGGATCTCCACAAAAGAGATCAGACCCTAATAACTTAGCTATAATTTGAAAGTTGAGATGATTCCTTATCTGCTTCAGGAGCTGCACAGAAAAAGCCCATTTACATTTACTTTTTTGGGCTAGTATTACTCTTTCTTTATCATTTCTTTTCTTCAAGTTTGTTTCCATATCAGAGATATTCCTCTCGTAGATAATAATGAACTTTTAGCTGAAATTACCGATATGAGGATGTCCTAATTGTATCAGACTACTTAGTTCCAAGCCACATCAAACGGCAAATATGAATCAAACCGAACCCTTTTCCTGGGTAAACAATTTTCGAAAATTTAAGATAGATAATTCCCTCGGGAAGTTCGAAGGCACAGTGACACGCTTCTTTGTCACACTGGAAAGTGTTGCGGCTTGGCTGAGATTGACGTACAAAGTGGGACTTATCGATGAGGCACTCTACATTACCCACAGGCACTTACAGGGACTTTTCCAGGAATTACCACCATCGCTTTTCCAATATTGCGATTATTAGATTACCGCATCGTCTAGTGAATTTTGTTCCCTGATCGAGACGTATGTGTGCTTGCATCTTCTAAATCAACTTCACGTCGTCTATTTCGACATTCATTGGAGTCAATCTGTATGTTTTTTACACTATTTCAACTACCCTAATAGGAGTTAGTGAAAAATTTCATCTGAAGAACCATTCATTTGATTCAACGATAATATCAATACCATCAGCACTTAGCACCTACTAATAGTCCCAATACGCTAAACGATAATTGCATTTTCAACTTCCCTAAGATAATGGATATGCTTAATCAAATGCCCCAGGAATTAAAATCCATTTGAAAAAGTGCGCTAGAAAGATGTTTAAGTTAATTAGACAATATGAAGTGTAAGAGCACTAATAAAGCATAAGTTAATTAGGTTAGATGAAATTATATCGATAAGGAATTCCATTTGGGCTGATATTTTTTGCTGTCGTCTCTTGGAGCTTTTAAGTGCCCCCCTATTTATAGATTCAAGGAAAAAGTTGTTTGGAGTAAAAACTGCGTGTGCAAGTACTCTGGGTGTTTTCAGGAAAAACGTACAAAAAATTCAATGGAGCCAATCAGACGGGTCGTTAACCTGACAACAGTGATGAAAATTTTATTTGTCTATTAACTGGCTAGTGTTCCATGTCGAACACAAATACCTAGTGAACGTATAAAACGGATCGTTGATTATTTATGGGAAAGGCAAACGAAGTTCGGCTGTCCTCCGCGTTTCAACATTTGTAACATGAAATTAATTAACTTTTGTACGGTGCTCTAATAAAATTTTCTTCTAGGTAATTTACTTGTCAACTACAAGCACTGTAACTGTAAATAAATAAGAGTAAATGGGAAGTGAATAAACGAGTAGTTTTAATTTTTTAAAATATTCAATACAAATTGAATACAAACTACTATACGCCGACGACACTGCACTGATCGTCCACGTTAGAACGACATCAAAAGGGGAACTTAATACTAAAAGCCACAAAAAAACCAGCTAACTTTACTAATCCATCAAATTAAATATATCTCGCCAAGAATAATCATATCATCACTCCAAAACAATAACTAAAATATCTAGAAATAATACCAGAACAAAAATTAAACTGTTTTGCCAAATTTGCTCTAACTTTGAAACTGGATAAATTTTGATTGCGGTTAACGATTTTATTTCTATTTTAAGTGTTCAATTATTTTTTTATCCAATACGTTAATGAATGTTTTTAAAGAAAAAATCATACGCCACTGCTTTTGTCTTGAAAGAAAATCACATTTGGATTCTTCATTTATTTTGAGAGAAAAAGTTGCAATAAACCAATGCTACATTTATAAATATTCAGCAAGATCCTCGTTGAAGAAAAAAGCTTTTTTCAGATTTTAGCGTGATAGGCATTCAATATAGATCTCAAATAGTTTTTGAAATTTTAGCTATTCCTGCTATTTACAGGGAGATTTAAGAAAATCATCTTTTTTTTTACCATTTTTCTTCTAGGACTGATTTTCAAAATCTGGAGCTCATGTTGAAGCTAAACCTCTATAGTAGACTTTATGCAAAAATGAAATATTACATGGTTGCATTAAAAGTGACCCAAATGAGAAGAAATGAGACGTTCAATTTAAGCGAAGTTTCCTTACAAATAGTCCGTTCATTGAGCAAATTCTATATAGAAAATTTAGTCTTCAGCAGGGACGGATCCAGCTTTAAAGTCAAGGGGGGGGGTTATGTAGAAAAAAATACAGTTTTCTGTTATCTATGAAATTAGAAAAATGATCGTCGTTTTGTGCAAGGGTGGCGCAAGATTATTGCAAAATTTCATGTTTTCCGTCCCGTTTTGCAT
>NW_026018165.1:14359131-14366491 GCF_020466585.1 Dendroctonus ponderosae | reverse complement strand
TCCTGGGTTTCAGTCATTTATTGTCTTTATTTATCAATTAAAATACGTTTCGGTGTATTTTTCCACCATCATCAGTTTTTCTAAAATAACATAGTTTGATGACCAACTGATGATGGTGGAAAAATACACACGTATTTTAATTGATAAATAAAGACAATAAATTACTGAAACCCAAGAATTAATTTTGATTTGGAATTGAAACACAGTCAGTATATACAATACATTACAAGGTTTACTGCCTTTAATTAAGCTGTTTAAAGCGCCTTGTGTAAAAAAGACAATAAGTAATTAATAATTGAAGTCTTCCAAATAAATTATACTCTGAAGCAATTTGAAACACATTAAAAGAAAACATACGAATAAAATGAAGTGAATCAATCTGAGCAACTTGTAAAATAAAACTGCAGGAAAGGCAAAATAAATTCCAAATTGCGTAATCGGGCAACTTTAAATCGGTTGGCCGCTTCCGACAAATTGCGGAGACAGACACAAGACATTGAGGTTTATTTTAGAAAATCGTCAACTTTTGAATTAGTTATTTAGTTGAATCGGGATATTTTCGCTTTCTAATTTCATTTTTATTTGCTGCACTATAATTCTGTGGAAGCAATCAATTTTTATTTGTTTTTTATTGAATAACTTTCTCAACCTATTATTGAATTCATATTGCTAAAATTGCGATGTTTTTCATAAAAACGTTGGAATTGATACAATTATCTGAAACAACGGCGTTTCTTTTGCGTCAATGCCATCAAGCACGATCATTTTCCGGGCAGTTTCAACTAATTCCTTTCAAATCTATTGATGGGATAAATATTTTCCCTTCGCATTTTGAGATACCAAATACATTAAAAATGAAAAAATGTGGCTTCATCCATAATTCACACTTAGAACTCACATTACCTGGTAACATGCATGCACTGAAGCTGTTGAAAATTGAATGCATAATATGGTTTTGCTGCATTTCGCATGCCTTTTAACATTGCAATTGTGCAGAAATTCGCTTTGCAAGTGAGTGTTCCCAAGTCTATGTGTTTTAAGCAGCAACCCCTACTCTATGGCATATTAATCCCGCAATATTTAGATTACAGTGATTACGTCAGCCCGAGAAACTTTAGCTAAGAAGGGATATACTTCTAGCCGAATGCGACCTCGTTTATCGCAAACAATCGTAACATCTTAGAGTGAAGAACGTGTTTGACGACAGCTTTGGTGTTTAGATACCGAATGATTTATATGACGGCTTAAATATGCTTTGGCTGTAAGAAACTGTTTCAAATTGAACCAACAGACAGATTGAAGTGGAGCTTAGAGGTGCCAAGCTTTCAATTCGCCGCTTCGGATACGGAAATGAGTAATTAAAATTTCTAGGTGATTAAGAAAATTCTCATATGTACTTAAAAGAAAATTGCCGAAAAACTTCTTGACTTTCACTCTGACCAAAGGCAAAGAAATTAATTTTGCGTCTAACGTGACAGAGGAAAGGACTAATATGTTAATAAACGTGATCGATATTGACTGAATACATTAAAATCCAGCAAGTGGATTATGCTGAAGCAGCCCAGGTGGGTACGCGTTTATGTTGCGATAATTAAGTTTTGTTTATTAAATTAATCGTTATGTCAGAATTGAAAATTGTGACTACATTATACTAAAAGTGCACTTTGAAATAACCAGACAGAATATCTTCCTGCAATATTACATTTGTACTGGAATGTTTGTCAAGAAATGGTCCTCAAAACGTCTGCTTCTTAATTATTAACATTTTCTGTATCGTCAATTTCACTTGCTGAGGAAAATGAGCTTGAATCGGTCCTCACCGTAAAAAGTTCAACCTGAAGGAGCTATTTCCTTATAAATTCTCCCCGTGGCTTTTAAGCGTTTTGCGCGCTCCGTGACCGTGTAAAAGAATAGGTCTTCCGATTCATGGGAGATTTCTTCTCCCACCGGACTCTCAAGGGAAGTAACCGCTCTCGGAAACACTTCTTTGATGGTAAAAATGCGGGTAATACATTTTGCAACTATCCGCCAGCCAAGCTTGAGATTTACTATTGTTTCGCATAGAAAATGGTTTAGTTTTCCATCAGGACCAAGCGTCTCCTTTGTTGCAGCAATATTGTTAGCACGCAAATGCGCCTGTTTTTTTGTTGATGCCGTAATTTCCGAAGGAGTTCTGGAAACGAATTTGGCACCAAAACATCACTCGTCAGTTTCACGCAAATTATTAATCAAATATGTATGCGAGAGATTTTACACTACCTACATTTTTTTAAACAGGTAATAAAGTTTGCACGACCCATATGAGGTAAAAATAAGTTAGGCAAAGTTAAATTTCCCTTTCAGAATCCAGTTAGGCGGTTTCAAAGTTGTGCCTTGCACAATAAAACCGATTACGAAAGGAAAAGTTTGGACTTTAATCTCCGCAGAAATGTTCTAACGCGTATTTTAAATAAAAATCTAAATGGCCGAGGTGAAATTAAAACCGAACAGTCTTGGAAAATAAAACTGGTCGTTGCCTCAGATTAGAGCTGTCTTGAGGTCCGGTTTATTGAGGCAATTAGCTCACTTTATGATAAAAGCTGGCTTAGAAGGACTTTAAGTTGTCCGTTTAGCGAGCTTGTACTTGGAAGTTTGAGAAACCTGTTAATCAACGCGAATGAAAACGAAAATTAATTCATTCATTTAGGGGCTTGAGCTAGGAAAAATAAATGTTTGCGACATGCTTTTATAATTGCACTGGCATGGGCTTAGAAGTGAAAGAAATATGCAAAAATGCCAGCAGATTATCTTGTTCAATTTCCGTTTTCTTCTTCGGGCTTTGAAGGCCGAATTCCGCAAAAACCCTCCAAATATGTGAGTTCTTTGTTTGTTTGCCAAATATTTTGATTCCTTCTCCACACTGTTATGATGAAGCCCACGTAGTTTGGTTACCTTCAGTGCGATCGCGCCGATTTTCAAACGTGATTGTTTTTGGAGGGCCAAATTTAATTTAAACCCGCTCCCTTAATGATATAATAACGGAATTAAATAACTAATTTCGTTCGATTCAACCAGAACAAAACGGTTCTGTTTGCGTTCCACTTGCGGATTTAACAGCAACTTTAAATTTGAAATTGATAATGGCATCGTGTAAATCGTGTACAATGTCATAGTTCGTACCATGTTGATCGTTCCTGTTAACAATTCGCACAAATTTTATTTGTTTCATGTATAGCACGAAGTTTTTACTGCACGCACACATTTTGCAAGCAAACAATGTGCCTCGTTTGCGATCGAACCCATACGTTTCATATTTGAACAATTTTATATATTGCAAACGGACACAGGAAAGTTAATATATTAATTTTAAATATTGTGTTATATTTTTGTTGCCCAAGTTCAGTTAGTTAAATTATACGTAAATGGCGCTTCGTTATTAGTAAAAGCGTTATTGCTGCAGCAAGTTGCAGCTTCAAATCAAATAATGTTATAAATGTAATACAAAAGTATACAAACATCTAAAGCATATTTCAGGTTACAGACAAAGCGAGTCTCCTGTGCTTTTACTACAAATGTTTACACTTTATTGTTCTAGGATCAAATTGGAAAAGCATACAAATGCAACTCACATGAGAAAGAGGATCCGCGCTTGAAGTGAAACTAGTTTTGCATATCTATTGCTTTATATAATGTAGGTGTTATACGTGATCTTAACAAGGCAGTAAGATTCAGTTTGATAGTAATTCAGATTTATTATTTTGGTAAAAGAAGGTTTAATAAACAAAAGGAAACTAGGGATATCTTTAGAGTGTGCTAGGCATTAAAAAAGTATTTGTGGCAAACTTAAAAGGTACTCACTACTATTAAGACTGAAGATTTCAAAATCCATCTACAACATTAATACTTTTCATCCAATTCGCTTTGTTCGTCTTGAAGGGCACAATAATTTCGTCTATTTTATATTAATTATTTATGACCGGAACTTAGAACAATTTAATTTTGTCGTTGAATTAATTCGTTTTCATTAGCCACAAAATGAAGTGCACTTCTCCACTTTACTTATGCATAGATTGAAATTTCAATGTAAATTTTTTTAACATTGGCTAATTGCGTTTCTAGTTCTCGCATTAAGTTTTCTACTCATTTGCAAAATTGATCTTTGAGGTTGTTTATGAATTTTTTTTTTTTATTTAATCAATAGCTTTCCAGCAGTCTTAATAAGATAAATGCTGGCATAAAGGGTTTACTGTTGTGTACATGCAAACTGAAGAGAACAGTTTTTCTAAACATAATAAAATATACAATTTACTATTTTAAAAAACTATTTTATATATTTCAAGTGAATTTTTCCCTTTTCCACATGGATTAATTTCATTTGATGTTCACGAGTCGAAAGCCCTGTAATGTATATCTCGAATTCTTGCCAACTTAGCGGGTAATCCTGCAATATTTATTCTAGACCGATTAGTTCAGCTTGGAAAACTTGGCTACTTTTTGAGTGAAATACGACAAAGCTCACAACAAACCATCGCGGTGAGGAATGATTTCTGACTTCAGACCCGCCAGCAACGTTAAATTATTTCTAAGATAACACTAATTCCCAGCCGGTTTAAATCCGTGAAATAAATAAAATTTGATTAGAAAAATTCGCACTCGAACTAAAACATTAGAGATCCTTACAGCCGATTTTCAAAAAATAATGACAAATTCAAAAACGAAGCCTCGAAGTGTACTTTTCATTTTTCTCGACAAGATCCTTAATTAACTGATGTTATTTTAGTATTCCAGGGCGTAACAAAATTATAAAGCTTCTAAGCGTGCCTGTTCAATCTGTCTTTCTTACACCTAAGGCTAAAATATTCCTTGCGGATGAATTAAATTAAGTCTTGCCACCGAAAGCTAATCTGAAATGATCAAAATAGACTCGAAAGGTAAAAATGAGCGACAAGGTTCGTAAACATTTTTTTTTATTTTTGTTTTGCAAACTGCTGTAATTTTTGGGGGCTTCGTCTGTTTAATTTGCTAATTTCCATTCTACTTCTTTATATAAAATGATACAAACAAGGCTGAACGAGCGAAATCACGAAGGTTAGAAAATGCTGAGAAAAATTCACGTGTAGCAAATGGGAAGCTGGAAAAGCCATTGAAAAATCGCGCCTCTCAAAAACGCAATGGATATTGCAAAAAAGCTGGAAAATCATTTGAAAGCCCTCTTAATGTAAAACACGCTGATCCGGGTTGCCCTCCAATTACCAGTAAAAAACTGAAATAAAGTGGTGGTTAAAACCATAATCCGAAATCGGTAAATACAATTAGTCAAGCTGAAAATGCAGGATTGAAACTCTGGCGAATATAACTTTAATTCAAGTAGGAAACTTTAACCAGGTCTTTGGAAAATTGCTATTGTCACATCTACGCTCTATCAAGCATATAGGGATCACGTGCCTTCAGGCTCCTCTGTGAATTCAAACAAGAAACTGAAACAAACTATTCGGAAAGTTTCAATTTTACTTCGATGGTGCAGATTGCAGTTCATCCCCGGATCTAATAAACAACTTGTGAGTGACTTGCTTTGCTCGATTGAATCATCCGGAATAACGAATAAACAAGACTCTTAACTGTGCCCCTAATTAAATTGCTTAATTTCCAGTCAGTACAACTACGTGATAGTGTTGCTGATTTGTTAAGGGATGACTGGTAATCGTTAGCCTCCTGACATTTGCAGTCCTCTAAATTGAGGGATGTCGTTAGTCTAGTCTCATAATTATATTTCCTGTGGCTTCTGATGGACCTAACGTGACTAAAATGTTGATCATACGCAGAACGAAAATGTCGGTAGCTTAAGTAAAATACAAGAAATTGTATTTCTGCGAAATGTATACAGTTCACATTAAGTGGGAACCATTTAAACGGGGTACATCTTCATAAAACCTTTAGGTATTGTCTTCAATCTTAGACAAACTTTAGATTAGGTAGTTTTGTCCTTCTTCAAATTTTATTCACATTTATATCAGAACCACCCTGTGCTAAAGTATTTTGCATAATAATTTTCAGCATTTATTTTATATGCCAAGCTTTATAAAAAAGCACAAATATTAAACTTTTTATCCACCAGTGGTATGGTTTCTTCTAATTCTAATTCCTAGTAACCTTAATAGACATTTTTTTATCCGAAAGCAAACAATCCAGGTGTTTTCCAGGGCGCTTAATTTCATAAAAGTTTCTTTCCTAATAATTAAAAGAAATGAACTTTGTGTGTGAAAAGAACAGAAACGCACTTACATTCGATTGAATTTTTTACCTAACTACCTGCTGAGAAAAACAATTAAAATCAATAGAATGAGATGTTTTTGAGCTTAAGCCTGTTGTCAAATGCACAGACGATTCCCGACTGTGCCAGAGCATTTGTGCCCGCAAAGGAATTTTCATCCCTCAGACGTTCAGACGCATTTCATCAAAATAACCCTACTGGTCGATACCTAATTATAAGAAAACTGGTAATGATCAGCCAGGATTTAAAAGAAATCAGTTCGGATTATTTCAGGGATAAAGATTCGCGCTTCTCAAATAAAATTTCTTATATTTTGCAAAATATGCTAATTGATTAATATTCTTCTGAAATAATTAATATAACAAAAATAAGGTGAACATTGCAATAAATCACCTTGTCCATTAAGATTCATTAAATTCTGCAAGTATCTTATAAATAAAATAATTCAAATTATAATTAATAGATAATCCACAGTGCCAAAAGATCAATTAATTTAAGAGCTGTCCGAATCTACTAGAATAGATTGGAGATTTTCTATTAAAAAGCTGACACTTAACAGCAGGCCTTAAAAATTTTAATATAAATTAAACTTGACTAATACAAAGAGGTTCCATTCCATCCAACCCGGAAACGTTTAACAAAGTTCATAAAACGACGTTTCGGAAATGAATATTTATATTTTTCTAAGAATAGTCAAATGCTTCAAACTCACTTAAAGTGTGGATTATCAGCATGGATTTAATGAGTAAATATAGGATGGGATTTTGCTATCAAAATTTACTGAAGGAAAGGCTTTTTTTCCGCATTATTTGAGGTTGCCTTAAGTTTACAAGGAACAAAATCGGACTAAAACAATTTTATTCTTTATATAAAACAATACAAATGCCCAAATATGTTAACATGGTGAATAAACATGGTCTTAAATAAACAAATTAAAAGATTATAAATTGTGTGTTTCTCTTCTTTTTTACCCAAAGCTCTTCATTATGCCCGATTGAACGAAAACTACCTAATAAAAACATCAAACAAGATTATTTTCAAACACATAAACAAACGCGATTTAATAATGCGAATAATAATACGAAGCAATTGATTTCGTCAGATTAATGT
>NW_026018165.1:14350227-14358954 GCF_020466585.1 Dendroctonus ponderosae | reverse complement strand
CCAGCCACTGGCACGCAAGAAATCTAAAATGGTAATTAATATGAAATGTGTACTACAAAAAGCCACAGACTTGCCATATTTATAGTAATACTTCCAAGCTACACTTTCCTTCAATTTTCACAGCTTTTTGTATGATTAGTTTTGTTTGATAGGGATTTTATCTGGGCATAAACATGCCCGAGTTTTAAGCGAGCTTGAAGGAGCAAAAACTAACAATTTTTAATTAGGCTGTAGCCAAAGCTTCCTATACTTTCAAAGCCATTACAAACTTTCCCGATTAAGTTCTTTATCCAAAATCGACGAACTACAAGTAACCTGTTGGATCTCCTAATAATTTTTATTCGAAGATCGAAATGAAGTTAAATAAGATAGTTCAATCGAAAAAGATTTTATAGCCAGTATGCAGAACAAAAGAAGACGCCGATAATGGAATTTTCTCAAAGAAGCTTTTAACCTTGGATCTGAGCAAATTAGTTTATCTAAAAAATCGAACTGTTGCTATTTTTAAAGGCCCACCTCCGCTTTTCCTTGTCGATCTTTGGATAGTGTTGATTTATTAACAATTTTAACAATATTGAAATATAAATTGAAATAGTCATTGTGTTTCCAAGCTTAAGCAAATTTTATAGTTTTGTATTTCATCAATTTCGCTAGTTTTAAAGCGAAAGCAAAAAAGCACATCTCTTGAAAATCAACACCGAAAGCTCTCTCGAGTGGTCTTTTTGTTGCTGTCTTTTGTTTCGCATTTTAATTAGAATGGATTGGAAAGCGTGAAGATTCGAAGGAATAAGCTGGGGATATATTTCTCGGCTGGGAATTATAAAAGCAGATTGCCTTTCATGTAATACTAATAATAAAAGTTTTTTGGCGGCATAAAAATGATTAAAAAGTTTGCCAAAACATAAACACCAATGTTGGCTGGTATAATGTTTTTAACATTTCTAAACGAGCTAATGGCTAAAATGACCATTTGATCTGGTTTGGTTAATTACACTAAAAATGTTAAAAAAATATTTCTACCTTCGTTTTTACTTTACTTCTCTTCAACGCAGACAATGTTTTGCAAGACATAAAATACTAATAAATCTATTTTAACGTGGAAAAGGTTTTAATCACCTGAAGTGCAGCCCTTCCAGCAGTTGTAAATGCAGCATCCAGCCCTAAAATAAATACATTCCCAGCACGAGAAAAAAAATCTAAAGTAGTCTGAGAAGCCAAGAAAAAGAGAATTATGACCTCTTCTCGACACTTACGTGTTTCCCAGGCTTCTTGTGTTCGCCATTTATATTTCATTTCAAGTTAAAGCACAAGGTTTCGCATCAAAAAGATACATATTGAGTGCCGGCTACACAATAACAAAAATTCTAATATTAGTAGATTAAATACTGGTTCTAATCCTAAACTATTTTGATGGGCTTCCGTAGTTTTCGCTCAATTATCGCGAGCAACCACAAAAGCCTCAGATTCTCTGTTAAAGCTTCAAAGTGTTGAAATTCAATAGATTGCGGGTTATTTCGAAGGAAAACCCTTTCAGGCATTTAAAATTAATTTTAAAAAGCTTGATCAAAGACTTTGTCCTTTCTGTGTGCATAGGTCAAGCGAGAAACTACCCGAATAAGATGCAGTTCGATTTTCGAATGTTTGTCCAATTAGACGGTGTTTGTCGCACAGTTTCACCCAAAAGCTTTGGAAAATCGTGATAAACATAACCGACGGATTTTGAAAATTTTCAAGTAAAAAACAAAAACATGCTTATGGAAGCATTAAACACCGAGAAAATAAATTGGAATCTGGAAATTGATGATCATCATAAATCCCACCGTTTTCATGATACCTTTTAGCGTTCATGTACAGAAGTAAAAATAATGGCTAAGTTGCGGTGGTTTGACTTTTTAACAGCATTTCTGTAAATGTAAAATGGGCTATTTATTATCGTTTTCCCACATTAATCCCTATCGAAAGTGGAAAAGATTCGTGCGTTTTTGGCTGGAAATCCTGGATATAAATAGCAATATTTCAAATTTCGGCCTAAATTAAAGTTAAAAAAAACTACTAGATGGAACATCGTATTTACTTGATAGCAGGCAGAAGGATGGAAGATTTTGATTTCGATTTTTAGTTTTCAACGTTTTCAATGGCATTTTCACTTTTCATTTTTGGTCACTTTGATCAAGATTTTTTTATTAAAAAGCTGACTCTTTATCATCAAAGCATCACAAGAAAATGTGCTCATGTGTATTTACATTTTTATTATTTTTTTGCTATGTTTCAGTCACAAAACTACGTATTATTCGGTTAAAGACAGATAGTATAGTTCTCCTGTGGTGAAATAAAAATTAAATGACACCAACCTCCTTCAAGCTTCCATTACTCGGATTGAAATAAAGTCCAATTATAAAGTTGCTATCAAAATATATGCACATAAAATAGATCTATTAGATGCAATTTAATTTCACTGAAGTTTTTATTTGCGATTTTCTTCTATGCTGGATAATTTGGATTTCCTGCGGATGTGAGCGGGCATATGGTGGTAATATATTCAATGCTGAATTCAATTCAGATTTATTATTATTCCTGTTCTTACTCGTATTACTCGCAGTCGAATTAGTGGAAAATTTAATTGAAGAAATTGATAAAGCTGTACTATTTTCGAAAATTGCCAAACGATTTTATCGGTGCTGGAACGACCATTATCTCTGTCCGATGTACTAGTATATGTATGCTTCTGCAAACGTGTAATGGTTATCCGGAATTTTCTTCGGATTACTGTTGAAAAAGTTGTGCAATGTCCTCAGTAAACATTAATCGGCTTAATTTGTCAATTGGATTTCTAAAGAAAGTTAATTTCAGGCGAACAACTTTTGGAGGAAAAACTGTTTACCTTTAACAGCCGCACTCGGTGTTCGGGCTTTCTTAATTAACAAAATGGAAATTAATTGATCAAATGGATTCGAGGGTTCTATTAGGATAATTCGGAATTTTGCGGCACTATTAAATGGCAAGAACAAGAACGTAATTTGCGTTGCAGCGCCTCAATTTCCCGGTTTCATTGATTTTAAATCGAAATATAAATATAATTGATTTGATCCTTTATAGGTTTACTATACCTAGACAGACATTATTAATTGGCCAGATATTATTAAAAATTTGTATGCCCTGGAAATTATGGGTATTTAACAAAATTAACCGGCTGTGATCCGACTGGTGTACGTACACAGTGTATTATTTTACGCAAACTTGCCGATATGTAATAGAGAATAACAGTAGAAAATACGCGGCCCGAGCAAATATAATCATTGGCCACTGATTATATTTGAACAATTCTGGAAGCTTTCAATTTTGTGTGTTTGACAAATTATCGACCTGCCTATATACATATGCAAATGATCAAAACCGTCAGCCGTTAGTCTTTTGGATCAATGTGGAGAATTAGCACTAATTCAGCATAAAACTAGTCGTAAATATTTTCAATCCCTGCAGCGAGAAAAATGAATTTATGTGACAAGCTTACCTATGGAAAATTTATGGCATTGAAGTAAATCACCATTGTTTTCAAAGAGGCTGATGAAACTAACTCCAAATGTTGGTGGGAAAAAAATAATATACAGGATGAGTTATTTTTGAGGTTTTGCAAAACTCGAGGCAATAATTTTCTGTGTAAAATCACCTCCTGAATTTTTTGACACAATTTCCTATGCTACCCAGAAAACTGCTTTGAAATAAAGGCATTAACAGCAGTTAACATAGTTGCTTTTTGTGCATGTCAAACTTACCTTGGGTGTACACATGAAATGAAAATTTGCTTTCACAATTTATATTGTAAAATATTTTCTGTAATAAAACACCAGCAGAATAACAGCCGGTAGATATTTGCAAATATTATCTTCAATTATAAATTTGTTCATTTCAAATAACATGCAATTAATCCAGATATATAAAGTTTATTTTCAAGTATTTTCGGTTATGTTATTTCAACAGCATAGAAAGGAAGTAAGTGGAAATTTTGTTCGCCGACATTGGAAACTTTTATTTTGCTCCGATTAGCACAATTATAATTGTTGGAATCAATGTAAAAGTTGGAAACCCAATTTTCCAGCCTTAGTGTTTTAACAGCGAAATTATGATGAATTTTTGAACCACCGAGCCTAAATATTGCATATAAATCCTGGGTTCGCTGGCTGTTTCGCATTTGTTTGCGATTCATTTAACATAGTGACAAAATATTTTTTTGCTGCTAATTGCTACCGAGCTATATGCAAATGGTTTAGGCTCACAGAATGCAAATATTGCTTTATTATTTACGGACGAAAAAATGTAATTAATAACTTAGGTGAAAACCGAAAAAATTGGTATCTGCTAATTTTATCTTCTTTATCTGGATATTATAATTGTATATTTATCAAGAAATGCTAACTTCATTCTAATACGTAATAAATCAGTGAAAGCTAGTAGCAATTTCCAAGTTTCGCGCCTTCGTCGACTAAGCATAATTTATGCTCACAGATAAGATTCAGCATAACCTCGTGGGCTTTCCGCTGGACTTTTTCTCTGGATCATCTAAACTAAATTAACTTTAACTTTGCGATTACTTTGGCCGAAGTATGTAAGCCTGTAGGATTGCTGCTACTTGGTTTCGAGTCGTTTCGGATAACGATGACTTTTTAAACATACGACAGACGACGATTGTAATAATAAAACCTTTGAACTGATGCTTATTTCCCAAGAACAAGCAGGTTTAGTTAATGTTTTAAATTCGTTTGTGCTTTATACTGTTGGCATTAAAATGGAGGATTGACACGAAATTTTTAGTCTATCAATTATATCTATATCGAGGCGTTTCAATAATCAGATTACGAAAAATAATAATTATTTGAAAAAGGTGACATTTTTGAGCTTTTAGTTGTGGAAACACATTTCTCGGTGTGCCACAAGCGACTTCGCAAACTCTGAAAATACAAAACAATCAGACTTGCGAAACGCCAGGAAAAAAATGTTTCTACAACGGGCTCAAAGCTCAAAAAGTCACCAGTTCCAACATTTAAATTTTCGTCGAAAAATTTGCAATCCTGTGCAAAGCGTACTTGTTCTGGGTGACATATTTTTATTAAAATCTAATTTTAGACTTATAATGCGGCATTTAAGTCCCTTTATGCCCTACAATATCGATTATTCGCACGGCATGCATCCTCCCCTACATGATTGGGCATTTTTTAAGATTCCCTTTACAACTTGCTGCTTTACTTCAGCACTAATGTTAATTTTTTAAACTTAAAGTTTGATCACTTCAAATGAGATGAATTAATTGGAAACACACGCATGTTTTGCTTAAGAAAGTGCAAGTGCAAAGCAAATGATAAATAATATGAAACTCACTCACCGTGTAGGCACGAGAAGTTCCCCTTGGCTCTGCCGTACTTTTTATCACTACCTGAAAAATGAAAAGAATATAATTGGGTCATCCAGTTAATAACATCCAGATTTTCTTTAAAACAACAAACAACTAAAGGCTTGTCTCGTAATTAATTTTAAATGCAAAAATCCTTTGAGTACTTCCTTTATAATGTGCACGGTTTGTCTCAAAGACTGGTTCATTTACAGAAAAATGCATATAAACTCTGTCCAGGAAAATATACGACTTGGATCAACTAAAATTTATTTGCGCAAAATCATTCAATCCAACAGAAAAATTATGTTACCTTATATTTTCGCGTCTACGTCTGTATGTAGGCGAAGCTGAATTAAAGTTATAACGTATTTTCATGCTGATCTACATATTTTGCTTGAAAATGCCTACATAAAGCTTAATTCCTGGGCAATATTGCCTCTATTCTTTTGCCACTCTCTGCAAAACATGGTGTTTTTTGATTGTATATTTTGATAATAATAAAAAAAAAATAAGAGTTTTATTAGCTGGCGTCAAAGAGCCTTATCATTACACTTCCTCAAACTGCTATCTAACAGCTATCTATAAGATAAACTTTGTGGAGCGCAATTCTCGTAAAATAACTTAGGGTGGATTCCAAAGTTATTAGTACAATATTTGCCATTCTTTCCCTAACTCCTGACTCACATTTTCGGTTCGCCTAAGTAAAATCACTATTTTTCGCTCACTTGCAAACCTTGCAAAGAGAGTTTCCCTCAATAATTGATCATTAACGGATTTGTTGAGGGTGTTGAACAAGAATAATTTATATTTGCTTTAACACGAATTTGCTTTGCAAGAATGTACAAAAGAGACACGCTATATTAAGCACATATTCCATTTCCGGACGTAAACATGAACAATTCCACTCAACGTTGAATGAGATCTACGTCCAGGACTCAACAAAACACTATCGTCCTAGTGAAGTAAACCCACTAATGTCGTTTATCAATTTCGTTACGACGGATATTTCTATATTTGCTGATGGTCGAGTTGTTTGCGTTCTCATTTATATTAATTTTATATAAATCGCAAACCTGAGGGCGAAATCTTGCATCTCTCGGATTTCTTTGTGCCATTGTTTGGAATAGGAGACGGCTTATGCAACTCTACACAATTTAAGACCTCTGGAAAATTGGTTTCAGTGCGAAATTTTCAGCTGAAAATGGCAAATAAGGGGGATTCGTAACGAACTGACACGTATTTTAGCTTTATACCTAGAGATTACTTCTTTTGTTTCTAGTTTGCATTCACTGTATCAAATATTCCACCAAAGACTTTTACGACTTTCACTAGCTGAACCTTAGGATTTGCATCAATTTATGCATATGCGGTTTAAAATAAAAGAAACTGTTGCAAATAATATTATTGCTATACAAGCTGCAACATTAAAACAACAACCGAAATGTTTGACTTGGTATAAAATAAAATAATATAATGGTGAAAAGTGAACTCAGATAAGGTCAAAAAGCTCAAAAACTTAAATCTGAAATCAGTTGCCTTATTTACGAAATGCTTTTTGATGCATTCTATATGAAAAGCTCCGAAACAACGGTTAAAGCCTCTTTACTCTTACAATGTGGAACGTGCAAGTGCAAGAAAACTCTATTAGCCAAAGGTACACATTGCATTTTGCTATTTGCTTTACACCCATGCAGTATTGAGATATGAAGCAATTTCCATGCATTTTTGAGCTCAAAATGCCACATGAGATTTCTTTTAAAGCGATTTCCCTGTGCGAAGTAACATCAGTGCGGTAGGCGTTTGAACAGTTTGGAAGTTGCTTACATAGTTCCAAATCGTCAACATCTAATTTGCTACAAAAGTAGGCCCAACGGAGCAATCAAATAACAAGTTTTTTACCGATCGAATCGAAGTGCTTTGCAAAAAGTGTCTAAATATAAAATCGAATTTACGTTTCAAACCGTATCCTGATTGTGTTGTTGGTAGAGCTGCAAGATATAAGAAGACTTAATTTGAATGGTTCAAGTTCAGATTAGCGAATTTAAACTAAATGTTCTTGAAGCATTTTGTATTTTCTTCGGGAAACATTTCAGATTTTGCGTGTTTTTTCGCTTGAAATTCAGTGGAATTTAGTGTGTTTTGTTAACCTCTCTGATCCCTTCATTCTTCTTTTATATCCGCATTGGAAAACATTATTCAACGATATTCGGTCTTGTCTTTTCCTGTGTGTTTTTCGTTTTGCTTTTGTGTGTGTGTTCCTTATTTTCGATTGAAATACTTATTGTTTTGACAAATTACATTAAACTAAAGTTTCATTAACCCTTTTCCTACTGACTTAGCAGTCGCTTTTAAGCCGTTAAGCCTAACCGTCTGAAAGCATTTATTAAATTAGTTTCCAGATTAAAACCTTTATTGAAAGTAAACAGCTTTTAGGATATTTAATACGTTTATAGAAATCGATCAATGTAAATGTGAGTTCGTTTCAAAATACAACATGGCCATTTGAAATAAAAATATTTTCTTAATCGGAAACGGATTATTTGAAAATTAATCCTTTCGATGCGAAAAAGTTATATATTGTTCTATTTTCTGTATTATTGCAGCTTATCTGTTTAAATAAGTTCTTAAATTGAAATTAATTTTCTTGTTGAATGCAGTATTTCAGTCAATATATAAAATTCCATTACAGTAATGAATATTTGTAAACAGCTTATGCAAAAATAGCGCAACGAGGATTAAGAAACACATTAACTTATTAAATTCGGCATTTTAGATTCGCCACACGATGGCTAAAACGACTTAAGTTTGCAAAAAAACACGAAAAAATTAATAAGAACTGTTGTATTTCTTGCTCACTATTCATCAACATAAATTAATAACGACATTGGCTGAACAAAAAATGACTATTTAGATATTTTCCTGCAGTAAAAGGCACAGTCGACACTTTAAATGCATAGTAGGAAAAAATCGTGCATTAACCAAAGAACCAACGGTTTTCAAACCACAATCTGCGAGTGGGAAAATGAGATAAGCCGGACTAAGTACAATTTAAAGTCAAACAATTAAAACTTTGATACATATTTTTATTCTTTATTCATTAAGCAAACGTTCTCCTGTAAATAGATGTAATCAAATGCGTATTTAACAGCAAATGCAGCAAGTATTGTATATATATATATATACGAGAATAGTCGGAAAATTGTTATATAAAAAGGCGTTTTTGATTTTGCTTTTCAGTCTAACAAATTTGATTCTTTAACACAACTTAAAAGTTCAAGTAAGGAATGGAGAAAATATATTGAAATTCAATAAAAATTTAAAAACTTCAAGGAAAGTTGATG
>NW_026018165.1:14327769-14350113 GCF_020466585.1 Dendroctonus ponderosae | reverse complement strand
GTGAAAACACTGTTACTTCTGTACAAGATCCCTTATCAAGCTTACCTTTGCTTACGCTTTACTTTTGTTAATCTTGTCAATTTTCATTTTAGCTCTAACAGCGCGCGTGTTCTGACTACATGTTTACATTTAAACCAAGTCTGAGCTTTTCATGCCATTTAAATGTTTTTTGCAGTCTCAGACAGTCTTTTATTCTTATAGGGTCGTTTCACTTAAACCTTTGTGACTTTGTTAAGTTAAAGCCACTGTTATGCAGTCAAGTTGTTAAAAGGGGGAGTTTTCTTCTCCTTTCCTTTTGATTAATCCATTTTGATTTTAATTTATTAAGCCAGTTAAATATGGCAATTTTCTCATGTTTTCACATTCAATGATCCATGCGTCCTTTAAGCACAAATTGATTCTTAAGAAGAAAAAACTCAACGTTGGTAAGCAATTCAGTGCCATTTATTAATAAAAATTTCCCACGTTTTCATATGCTGTAGTGTTGAGAAATTCTTTTTGATATTGTCAATAGGAAATAAAAGGCTCATTCTTTTGCAAATCTTATGTAAGCCTACAAACGCCATTTTCCTTGCATTATTGCGAACTTTATAGTGCTACCGTCAAAAATGTATTATCCTTTTTTGGCTCACATCCAACGCACATCTTTTATGTCGACCTTTTTATTAAAGTTTTGAGTTGGATGTCATTCGCTAAAAAACATGAATCAGAGCTGTGAATATATGTGGCAGATGTTCTTATATGTATAGAGTATAAGACAGGAATAGTTGCACTGCGCTTCATGCAATAGATCCTTAATTGAGCCATAAATCTTGACTAGGGAATAATGTGATTTCTCCTCAATACAGCTATTAGTTCGTAATGACTGTTCTTCGCTTGGAATCGAGTAATTCTTGTTGAGAAAATTCGCTATGCCTTGATTAATTTGTTTATCTCTTCTTCGAATAGCCGCTTAATCCATCACTTGCCTCACAACTCTGTAGTGGAGATTGGCACCGTCTTACTATCTTACTAGTCTGAGTGAAACTGAGGCAAAATTGCAACAGGGAAAAGTGTACAATTTCTCTTATAACAATGCCAGTCGAATGTAATTTTTTATCGATTTTTTCTGTGTGAACTTCTGTATGAAATAGATTCAAATTCCCACATTTTAAATGAAAATCTCAAAACAAAATCTATACAATTAGATGCAAAATCATGCATAAGGGAAAATGATATATTTTCTCATTTTCTCTCAGAACCAAATTAACTATAAAGCTTTATGAAAGACAGAGTAATTAGGAGGCTGAAACCCGCAAAGCTTTGTTAATGTGTCGGTGAAAAAAAAATAACCAAAATATTGTGGCACGTACTTCTAACCCGACAGGCATATACAGGGTGTCCCCATGGGAGAAGGCCTTTAATGAACATATCGCATGCTCGAGCCTTCAGGGTGTAGTCAACATTAATGTTGACAAATGGTAACTACAAAAGTGTGTGAGCGCTTTAACCTTTCCTAATGTACTCTATATCTGTACCTACAGGTTCTTACGCTGTTTTAAGGTTATTAGACTTTAATTGGATGGAATGACGATGCTAAGTGAAATATTATGTATGGTGAACAGTTGGAAGAGTCAAAGCCCAAGATTATTATTAACTGTTCTTGTGAGAGTATCTCGAAAGTAGACAGTGATGCTACATTAAACAATTCGTACACAAACGAGTGCCCAAAATTGCACTGTTCATTGCTCAGACGGTCTAAGGCGGTTTCGATGCGGATAATTCGTGTTCATCTCCAAAAGGTTGGAGTTAAACAACCGGTGGATCATAGACAGTTAAATTATGAAGATTGAATTTAACTTGTTGATAATAATTCGCTGTGAGTACGTAAATGTACATTAAAAAAATTAATAAATAAATCAGTCTGATTTGAAAATATTTTGCAACATTTTCGTCAAAATGTGTCTTTCATTTTTAGTAGATTTTTTTATTATTTACTTTGATAGCATATCATTTTACGCGGGTTCAGACGCAAAATATCTACTGGTGGATGTTCGTTATTTCCGAACAGGAAGACTGTTAATTTAGCAGTTATAATTAATACCCAAGTCTAGTATTCATGCCATCTTCTACTGACCTGCCTCAGGATCGAAATCCGGTCTGTAATAATCCCCCTTTATCGAATTAATGAATGTGGGTGAATTTAGAAATACACCTTCACATTGTTGGCTTATTGATTGAGGCCGGTTTCCTGTACAAGAGGATTTTGTTACCATAAATTATAGTTTTTTGTAAATGAAATCTAAAGATTTTATACCAAAATTAATGTTGACTTGTTCCAGGCAATTTTCTAAATTCTATAAAAAAAAGCAAGCAACAAAAGCTTGTCTATTCTCTAATCTGTACACTTGAGTCAATTTGGGTGCAGCACAAATCATCAATCCAAATCAAATCTATCATTCTAGGATTACCGACTGTTCAGAAATTTAATTTTGATGAAGTAAATGAGCGATTAGTGGAAAATATTGCGGATAATCTTCTAAGCGGAATTTCCTGATCAATTACGAGGTAGTACATCACAACATGATAGTTACATATCCGCTGCAAGCTACTTATTAAAGTGCGCTTTATATGTTCTAGCTACCAAAAAAGATGCATTATGATGGATTTTCAAATATAAAATATTGTTTTCACAGACAGAAACATTTTTTTGTTGCAAGAACGTTCACAGAGCTTTGCCAAGCCACATAAATTTAACATTTTTTATAATTTTTTCGCATTTCAACTATTTTTTCAGTTCATGTAAAGGATATTAAATCTATGGAGGATATTTGAATAAATTTTTTTCTATACAAATGTTTTAGCATCTTTTCTTCCAAACAGGCATTTTCTTTTCAATTCAAAACCGCGCATTTATTGTTCAAAGTGTTTATACAACCGCTTAAACATTATTAAAAAAAATTGTTTGTTTTAAACATAAACTTCTCAACATTCTTGTCATTCTTTATAGGATATTTTTTGGGGCTGTGTTGTTTTTGTATTCGCATTTATTTAAAGTACAAAAAACACATCTGAAAATTCACCTGAAAAGCAGCAAGAACAATTCCAAGAAGTCAAAGGTTTTTATACTACCAATTCAGCGTTTTTTGATAAATTCGACCATATAAACGACATAAAATTTCATGACATTTGAATAATCTTCCATATAATTGATTTGTTACCTTTTTTCAAACGGTTTTTCGGTTTTATGTTCAATTCAAAAGTGGCATAAACCCATATTTTTATTTACAACCGCCTTTTTTGTTCAAAGTGTGTTTACAACCGCTTAAACGTTTTAAGAAAAATTGTTTGGTTTAAACATTTTTTTCGAAGGCTGCGTTATTTTTACATTCGCAGTTGTTATATGTATTTGTTTTAAGTACAAAAACACAAGTGAACATTCGTCCAAAGAACACCAAGAAAAATTCTGTATAAAATCAGAATTAATGTTTCAGTACAGTTTTCGCGTTTTTTGAACAAAATCGTTCATGGAAAAACATGGAATTTACCACCGGAATATAGATTTTTAGTAGCATTACTTTCAACCGCTTTCCTTTTCAAATTCAATCCCGTACTTTTATTTACAAGTGTTTACACAACCGCTTAAACAATATCAAGAAAATTGTTTTAAACATTAACTTCTCAACATTTTCGTCATTATTTTGCAAATTATTTTGTTCGGAGGGCTGCGTTATTTTTATACTCGCATTAATCAGGTAGGTACAAAAACACAATTGAAATTTCACCTGAAAGACACAAGGAAAAACTATGAATAAAATCAGGATTATTGTGAGGTCCTGATGAAATCGGTCATATAAAAAACATCAGATTTATGAGGGACATTTGAGTAATCGTCTACATCATTTTTTGGTATCTTTTTTCAACAGCTTTTTCCTTTTCAAGTTCAATTTAAAAGTGACACAATCTCATTCTTTTTTCTTACAGTAGTTTCGAGCCAGCAGCCTTCGAGTTACATCCGGTTAAAAAAAATATTGACAAATATACAAACACACTGGCCTTAACAACCGGCATAATTAGCATCGAAATCCATACAATTCATCCGAAATTGAATACTCGAAAATTGAACATAAATTCAATACTGATGATACTCAATTGAGGCAACCTTGGATAAGGGCTATAATTAATAATTACCGATTAATTTGTCCCATTGCCAACACCACCACGTATTTGTTAGAAAGCATCGCTTTCACGTCAACGTGCGTTTATATTTTGCGTTATTTAGTGGTGTTGATGATGATTGTGACTGCAAAAGGGTAACATATGAGCTTCTATTGAATGCATAATTAATACTGGTTACGCACAGAGTGGATGGACATCAAACACTAATAATAATCATAATAATGTGGGAGAAAAGTAAACATTTTTTGAGCAAACACCTCCGCAAGACCACTTAAAGCGAGAAAGATGTGAAACTTCTCACCCCTCCCTATAAATTAAAATGCTACGGAAAGTTTAGATTGATCTGAAACTTTCAACGTCTAGAACCAAAACAATATCGTTTATTAGGTATTGACGATGCGAGTTGGCGATGGCTTTTCAACTTTTTAATTACTTTCATAAAACTCATTCTGGACTTAGGTTTCATTTGCAGAGAAACTCGAGAGCCAATTGTTTGTCGGTAATAATAATTGCAAATATTTATAGTTTAGAAACAATGTAGAGGCAAATTGAGTTCAAGAATTTGAATCGAGAATCGCTCTTTTATTGATACCAGTTACTTGAGGTTCAGTTTTTTATTTATGGGGTGTGCAAAAATCTGCGCTATTGTGCACAACCGCTCAAACATTAGTCAATATTTTTTAACAGAAACTTGCAACCATTCGTTGCAGCCGTTGAAAAAATTATTTTTTCGGCAGTATTATTCAAATCAATAAATCAAAAGAACACCAAGAAGAAGGCTGAATAAAATCGAAAGGATTTTAAAGTTAACAAAATTTAAATTGTAGCATTAATTTCAATAAATGTTTATCATTGTCGAAAATATACGAGTTTTTGTTGATAATGTTTATACGACGGCAATTTGTTTGGCTTAAACAGAAAATAGACAACAATATCGTCATTCTTTAAATAATTTGTTTCAATTAACCAGAATGATTTTTATCGGCATTGATAATTACAAGTGAAAATACATAAGAAGAAAGCTACGAAGAATTTTGGGTAAAGCAAAACTGATTAAGGAAAAGAGTTTAAAATTAAGCAAAAATGCAATTAAATTTTTGTATATGATGTATAAGCAAGTTATTAATAAAATTCTATGCAGCGGTAATTAATCAAAACTAATTTAAAGCTCAGCAGAACGTTTCAAAAACGAACTATTATTTTTTTCCTTCCCCTCGTTTTTGAAATGAATGGTTTGTGCTTAATAAACTTGCAATCGATTGAAAGGTTTTTCAATGCCTCGAATGAAAAAAAAATGTTAACGCAATTTTTTTACTTCGTCAAAGGTTTCGCTATTCCGTAGACATCAATTGCATAAAAACCCTCTCAACTCCAAAAGTTTAATTGCGATTTTCCACTTTGAACAACCGTTTTGTACAAAATCTGTGAATTGAGTGCGCTAGACTTGGGTGGTTTGGGCTCTGCCACCTTGTTTACAATTCGCAATTTTGTCAGATTACCTGTAAGCCATTGATATGGTTATTTTGCATTCGGGAACAATTTGCCTATACACCGTTATATCCCTCTGTTTGAACAACGCATTAGGCGAATATGCAAAATATGTGTGCGTATGATAGATTGGATGAAACTGGAGCTGTTTGTGCCGTTTATTACGCTGATTTAGCAACGTTCCGAAAATGATTGTTAATTGAAGTAACGACAGAAACAATTCATGATTAGAGCCAAAAAATCCGGGTTTCCAGGTCATGGAGACTGTAAATGCTCTAAATTTAGCTAAATAAAGAGTCCGTGGATTGGCCACAGAGTTGTACTTATGTAGAGTCGCCACAAACAGAGGAAATTTTATGCAAGTGAAAGTTTAAGACAATTTCCCACTCGGTACTGGAAATATTTTTGAAGCAGAGACAAAACGTGCCAGGATTCGGAACGTCAAGCTTCTTCTACTTATCCCCCCATAATTATTAACTAGGCATTAATATCTATCAACATAATTATATAGAAACTCCTAGATATCCTGAAACAAATAGATTACCTGGATTCAATTTAGCGCTGCTCACTCAGTAAACATATTATATAAACAGGAAACTCTAAACATAACCGATTCGCATATGTATGTCGCAAAATTTCAAATCCCATCACGATTACAACTTACCTCTATTCGAATTTCGTTATAAGCCCGAGTTCCTTTGATGGCACAAAAGGTTGGCAAATAAGTTAACTCTACCACTGCCTCTGCACTCCTGTCGTGCCGCAGGCCAGACAGGTCCAAAGAAGGACCAATTTAAGGATTTGCGAAACAAATTGGCAGGATGGATGTAGAAGAGATCCATGTTGCAAAGCGGCTTTGTTGTATCAAGCGGATCTGAAAAGGAATAAATTGTTGTAAGCAACTACATCAAAGATGTATGTGTTAACTGAGTGAATTGTCGGTTATCTCAACTTGCCTCTAATTTTGTTTTCAATTCACCCCTTATATGTATGTGGAAATTAATCGTGAAAATAAAATGAAACACTGAAGAATCTGGTCTGGTAAAATACAGGCGGGAGATGAGTTGAAGTTGATTTGTTTGCTCAAAAAAACTTTGTTTAACTACAATGTATCCAGACAGGATCGAAGTTGAAGAGCAGCTAGTCCATGGCCAAAATGTAGGACAATTTGACTGCGCAACTATAAATTTACTGTTTCAATAATCTCGCAAAAACTTCTGGAAACAGTTTATTAAAATATTGGCTTTTATAAGCCTGAAGTTTAAATATGGGAGATATTATTAAGCCGCTGTAATTGTACAATAAACCGAAGAAGTTTCTATAAACATACAAAATTGAATAGTAACTTTTCCAACAAATATTAAGCGCCGTTCCAAAATTGCAAACTCAAAACCTAACGAACGTCAAATATTGTCTTTTCGGATTTACCGCGAATTACTGCCTCTGTAATTCAAACGCAAAATCGGAAGAAACTTTCAGTAATTGTCATGCAATATTGGAAAACTCTGGTTAACAATTTTGAATATACAAGTAGAGAAATTAACTGATGTTATTTAAATTTACATTGGAAATATGTTCTGTTTCAAGCAAGAAGCAACTTATATAATATATGTACAGCGTTTGTTTGATAAATACATAAAATAGTTGTTGGATTTTTTAAAGTCGATTTTAAAATTCAAATATTATAAGTTTGGCGCAAAAATCAAGAAGGTTTATGAATGTGTACTATGTTTTACTCAAAAAAGGTTTAAAAATTCAGTACACCGCATCCTACTTATACCGCTTTTATTTTTACAACGCATATTATCCCATTTTTTTTTAATTAATATATATAAATACTTTTGGAGAAAAAATCACGCAAATTGTTCACACAACTTCTTAAACCAAATTAATTACCTATTCATTTATTCTACTTATTTTCTTTACACTCTGGTATTTCCTAGTAATTTTAACCGAAAAAAAGATGGAAAGCTGAGATCACTTTTAATAGGTTTTTTTGTCAAAAAACTCATGTATGTACTTGAAGCGTCCTATCCAATACATCAACAATTGGGGAGATGACAATGTTGAGCACGTCTAAAACTCGAAAAGCCATTTCCCATTTTAAGGGAAAAATGTTTCCTAATAGAAAAGACCTGTTGCAGTAAGTTGGGCAGTCTGCCAACCCCAGGGAGATGCCTTGTGTCGCATTGTATAAAGGGGCTTGTCTAGCTCCATGAGGAAATGGAACTTGACGAAGCAAAATCTCCTCGAAATAGTATAGTCAACCGAACATGGACAATGTGCCTTTGTGGCATTTAATCAACTGTTCTTTTAAACATATGCTGTTGTAATAAACTGGAAATAGACAAAAGTTGGGGACTAATGGAACGGGCACTTATGGGGCAAAAAAGTTGGAAATTTTTAGTGTAATTGTGTGCAGTTTAAAATAGCTTCAAAAGCATATGTTACATATTAAAGTAGTTTCAAGTTTCAAGCTTTTCCATCCACCAAAAAATTACAATTGTAGATTTGATTGAATGACATCACACATAAGAAATTTCCCAGATTCCAGATAATTAGTTTATTGATGATAATCGCAAAAAAGCAGCAACATTTTTTACAGGAAAATAAAAACCAATAAAAAAAACGGAGAACCAAAAAATGTTTATCCATTGAAAGCTTTAACAAATCAAAATAAAATGCTTCATAAAACCGAAATTCCCGTTAATCAATTAACGCAACTTTTTCTTTTCATGAAATATTGGCAAATGATGGATTTTCCATTGGCCCCAAGTGATTCAATGGGGTTGAAAATATTATTGTCCTGCTTAAGCAATAACATATTTCATGGGAGTCAAACAGGTGGAAAGTATGAGTAAGAAAAGCGAGCAAAGAAAACGGCACAATTATAAAAATTACCGACCATTAGCTGAAGATTAATGATTTTCCACTTGACACGATACAGTGGTAAAGGAGCTCATAAAAATGCAAAAATAGCTGGAAAAATCTTAACGAGACCAATGAAAAATTATGGAGTTATCAAAACCGCTGTTGGGATGGCAATTCGGTTTCTTTTGGGCCAAAGTAATCTGATGAAAAAATGATTATTTAAGAAAGCAATTGTTTCCTTAAAATGGACTGTTTTTTCAGGCTTTGCTGCCACCTAAAGACTTTGCAGCATGAAGTCCATACGACCGTTCACCACTTGGATTTCCATATCTTTATTACTTTCAACCTGCTGCTTGGCCGATGAACATCACAAGCGAGTTCCATCTGGATTTACAGGAGTTAGGGGCAAAAAGTCAATACCTGATGAGGCTTATTCAGCTGATTTGGACAATAGTAACTCTATAGAACAAGTGAGTAACTTATTAAGGATCTTACTAAGGAAACTAATGAAAAAATGGACCTAATTTTGTTCACTCAAATCAAAGTTTATATTAGAACAAATTTTAATGAATAGTGAAAATACCAAATATACAAGTTTGAAAATTGCATCATCAAATTCAGGATTAACTCAGAAAACCTTAGCTTTAAAACTAAAAAAAAAGTCTTAAAGTGTAAAGAATTGCGTTTGGAAGCGGCTCGGAAATTTAAAGAGGAAAGAGGAGCAGAAAAGTGTCTTTTAAAGCAAGAATCTAACCACTCTTGATATTTTCAGCAAACCGAATATACACCGTCATCTGATACGGAAGCTCCTGCTTCCTTCAACTATATTGTAGAGAAGCGAGCACCATCAGGCTTTTTTGGAATGAGAGGCAAAAAGCCATGGAACTTTCTGCAGTCCAGTAATTATCCAGAAGAATTGTACAAACGCGCCCCCATGGGTTTTGTGGGCATGAGAGGAAAGAAAGATAGCTTGGAGGATGATGAAGTCACTTGGGGTAATTTTTATGATGAAACTTTATTGCAATAAAATTGATTTAAATAACTGGTAAAATTTCTGAGCAAAAATGAGTAAATAGAGTTTGAAAATTTAGTGTTCTGCTCTAGATGGAGGCTGGTTTGAATCAACTGTTTTCTTAAAATAGCCTTTTCGTCCACCGAAAGGGGTCGAGACGGATTATAGAAAATCACTGCTTTAGCACAATTCTACGAAAGAAAATTTTCTAACCAGAAACATGGAAAGAAGCCCAAAACTGGCACCTAAATTTCAGTGCACTTTAATAAGCCAAATAAATTACTAACTAAACCAAACATTAAAATACCGAAAATAATCTTGACAAATTCAAATCCAAGTTGCATTGTTTTTTGAGCAAAAAATTGTTGATTTTACCAATTTAACACAATCGAGCATTTATTTTCCATTTTCTTTCGCAGATGAGCCAGAAAAAAGGGCGCAAATGGGATTCTTTGGAATGCGAGGCAAAAAGTTGTGGACAGATTATCAAGGAGAGAAAAGGGCACCAATGGGATTCGTCGGAATGCGAGGTATTCCTCCACTAAAATTGTCCTATTTTACGTGAAGATTTTGGGAATTTTCAGGTAAAAAAGATTTTGAAAATCCCATCGGCTACTATGAAGACATCAAACGAGCCCCATCCGGATTCTTTGGCATGCGGGGAAAGAAACATCCTTCTGGATTTTTCGGCATGCGTGGAAAGAAATATCCGTATGAATTCAGGGGCAAATTTGTAGGAGTCAGGTATGTAAATCAGGCATTTTTGGAATAAAAATATTATTAGAGTGCGCCTACACATTTATGTAGAACGAAAGGCAAAAAATGTATTTTGGTTCAGGAACTAATTCGTTAAATTCAATACAGTTTTTTTTTAGTTTTGGAATTGAAAATTTAATTTTACCAAGCGTATTTTTAAGCTAATAAATTAGTTGGTGTTGCAGGGGCAAAAAGTCTTCGGAAATGGCAATTCCAAGCTACTACTACCAAGATTCGACAACAGATCGACTTAGTGATCCCGATTGGAATCAACTTATGTTATTATTGACTGGACGGAATGAATTCGATAGAAGTCACTAAAATGCTATTGAGTTTCCAGACGTACCCCTATTTATTTGGTGAGTTTCTTTAAAAACTTCCAATTGCTTTAATAGCAGAATAAGTTTTTTAGGTTTTGACCGTTCTTGGAAAATTACTTGTTTCCCATCGTCCTAGAAAACTACCTATTCTATTAACAATAGTCGATTATTCTACTTGCGAGTGTGGTTGAAGATTGCATAACAATTTACCTATGTATACTTACAATAAATACATATTTTTACCTCTAATGTTATTATTCCAAATATCAGATTTGTTTGCTACACCAATTTAGATATTTCTAAATAGGCTGGATAAATCGAGGCATTTTCGATAATTGCAATGTTTAAATTTATGATTGTAAAACCTCGATATTAAATATGGAAATATCTAAATTGCAGCTTGGCAGCGGTTCAGTCAATTCAATTGTCCATCATTTATTATGGTCCTCACTCTAACTGAAACCCCGTATCATCAACCAAATGGCTCAGAAAACGTATATGTATTTCTTTTATGGAAATTATATCAATTTATTCGAACAAAAAGTGTATAAAAATTCTTTCGGATTTTAACGCTAAATGACTCTTGACTTGACTTGATCAATAAATGCGTATTATTTCAATCTTCAACATATTGTGATTCGAGATTGTATTAAATATATAGCAATTATATTACATATCACTGCAGTATTTTCAATTGAATTGTCAAATTGTGACTGTTCAGTTTACTTCATTTGATTTAATCCGCTAAGCAAAAAATGCAGTTCGTGATTTTTGTTCTTCAAAATCTTGATGTATTAACAAAATGGTCAATAAAGGTTTATAAATAATTATTTAACGTGTCCATCATTATGTATACGTTAGATTTGGAAATAAGTATGCGGTATGCTCGAAGATGGCAGGCAAATGTTAAGATTAAATAACTTGTCGGGACTTTTTTCGGCTGGAAATTGTTTCCAGCAGTGAGCCCGAACAAATTATCAAATATGGGATTGTAATATAGTTAAATAAAATAAGCTAATTTCAGATTTAGAATATAAAATGTAGGTACTTAGTTCTAAGATTTGACTATATTCTGTTAAAACCTAATAGAAGATAAATAAATTATAATAGTGTTTGAAGGAGCACTTTCAGTACGATTTATTCAACAAATTACTTTCCCAATTGTCCAATGAAATTGCCCAGTCATCAATTTTTTAAATTATATTTTAATCAAGCGTTATTTCTGGCTGCTTCTATCAACTTGCTTTTAGTGTTTCACGTTATTTTTAATTCTGATCCATAGATGAAGACAAGTATGTTCTAATCTGTCTGATCAACACCACACTAGCGCATATATTCTAACTGACTCCTTGCTTAAATGAAATGCGCAAGTCAGTTTGAGGTTACGTTAATTTAAAACAAAATTTCTATTTACCAACAGGGGTATGTATTAGGGATCTGAATCAAACTCGAACATTACATAGATTCGAAGTTCTATTTGAATCGAAACGCCGCAGATATAGCTGGCGTTTCGATAGAAGCTGCTACTTGAGAAGTGACGGATAGAGTTCGCCATAGAACCGATGAGCCGTTGCCATCTTTCGGCGTTTGGTTTAACTAAAAGTGCTTATTTGTGACCTCTCTGTTTCTCTATGAAAACTACGAAAGTTAAATGGTGCCAAAACTGCATCAGTCCTATTTTTAGTTGAAAATCCTTGGGCACGCCCAATAAGAGTTAAAAAGAATCTGTGAGCACGCCACTGGTTGGCACATGACATTTTGGGAAAGTTCTCGATTTCAACACTAGTAGTGGAAAGGGAAAAGCCATTTCGGGTTTTGTTTGTCATTCTTTCTTAACTTTGTGTGGAAATTTTCCGATTGTGATTGTGATTGCTTGATTTAAAGTGCAAAGAAGCCTGGAAATCAGACGTGTACCTGTCTAGAATGCCGGTGAGGGTGGATCCCACATTGCCTCCACCCGCCAATTCCAAACAGCCTGGAATAACCAAAAGTTTATTGTATAATGGATCCAAATTTCAGGGTTTCCAGAAAAGTAAAGGAAATTCATACGAAGTCGAGGTGGTTTTACAGGTAAATGGCACCGTTCAACCTTTTTCATTTCAATTTGCAAACGTTTGAACCGCGCTCGAAATTTAAAGCACAAATATAGGTTATCGGAACAGTGACAGGCCTAACCTATATTCAAGGGGATCTTAATAATAAATATCGAATAATTGCCTCAAATGCCGCATTTATCAGCAATGACAATAGTTTGGCTGATCATCTTCCCACTTTATATACACTATGGAAAAGTTTCAACTCGAAAAAACGCTCAAAACACGTACTACACCTGTAGGATTTACACAAAATGGGATTGTCTGAGGCGAAGTCCTCTAAATCATGTTCAGGAGCAGTTCAGCTGTTTCAAGCAGTGTTCAAGGAGCTTAAAATTGCTGTTTAAAACCTGTTGTATTTAGAGGTCTTTATTTTATTAGCAATTGTCAAGGACATCAGGCCTTGGCATGTCTGGCTAAAATGTGCTCACCTATTAGATAATATTTTTCTTAACAACTTTTCTTAGTTATGTTTTTGGCCAAAATATGGTTTTCAATCCCTTTTCGCTTATAGAAAGTCACTACTTTTCCATGAGATAAAGGATGATGACATGACCCCCATGACATGATTTTGCATCAAATTTTTGATGACTATTAAAATTCCTAATTTTACTTATTGGCGAGTGTTGGCAGTTTCTGAGACTTTGAAACAAAGAACAAAATGTGCAGAAATGGATCTAAACGAATCCAAATACGTGCGAAAAGTGTGTATTGTAGAAAAGGCAAATACGGAAAATGTTCCAACCTGACGAACAAGATGGAAAAGTTGTGAATTTCGATGCGCGAAAAATGGTCGAAAACCGCATTGTCGCTAAAAACACCACTAGAAAAGTTGTTTCTAAGAATATTATCTCTTCGGTTCAGCCCCTCGTAGTAATCCGACACTATAAAATTAGCAGTTTCAAATGCGACGAACGTATAAACCGGAAAAATACACTTGTTTACTTGATTTTGGCAATCCGACCCTGTGATCCAACCTATACTTACTAATAGGTAGAATTCCTTGATCAAAAATGCCATTTATCGTAATTAAGAAAAATCAAACTTACCCAAAACACAAAAAAAAACAAATCCAAATCCGTCACTTTTGCATCATCACTAGCCCTAAGAAACTTTTTGTTGTTTCACATTGCTAATACCCGAATAATGCTGCTCCGAATCAATAATTTAGAATCATCAGCCAATAATGAACGCTCATTCTAAAACCCTTGTCTATTTCCATAGAATGTAGATGAAGAAAACTCGTACCTTTGCGGATATCTTCAAATCAATGGCTTAACTGAAGAATACCCCAAACTTACCACATTCTTCGATGGGGAAATCATCAGTCAAAAGTATCCGTTTTTGACCAGGAAGTGGGATGCTGATGAGGAAGTCGATAGGAAACATTGGGTACGCAGCACTTTCAAAAATACTTACTCACATACTCACTTACTCACTTACATACATACTCAAAAATACGGTTGTTTTGAATTGTAGGGCAAATTCTCGCAGTTTAATCAGTACGTAAAGACTTTCAATTCGGATAACTTTGACTATACCCAACTGGGTGATGCGGATTATGTGTTTATGCGGTGGAAAGAGCACTTTCTGGTACCAGATCACACGATTCGAGATATCAGCGGCGCCTCGTTTGCTGGGTTTTATTACATATGCTTCCAGAAATCCAAAGCCACTATAGAAGGATATTACTACCATAGAAGTTCGGAATGGTAAGTACCTCTATTTATTATGATTGCTTAGTTTGTTGCCACGTACATAAACGCTTATTGTGGGTGTATATCCGGCTCGTTGCTGAACTTTATTGTGGATATTAAAGGCGAAAGCAAACCTGTGAAAGTACTCATTTTGGCGTCTTGATAATCGATATCGAATTATATATGTTGGAATTTCCAGTATAAGGACAAATTAATTTCACTTTTGCCACGGAGTAAAATACAGATTGAAAATTTATGCGGAAAAAGCAGTCGTTTTTGCCTGGTAAGCGGTGTTGGTGTTCACAATTGGGCTCAAATCTGAGGTGGAAAATGTTCTCTAAATCAACCAATCTCATCGTGGCATATCAAGAGACAACATTATTCGTCTTCATCTTCCAACACTAAAAATTATTAGAATTATTACTCTTGGGCTATTAGGGAAAGTTAATTTATGTTGCACTTCCAGGTATCAATCGTTAAATCTAACACACGTGCCTGAAAACTCCATACAAATATACGAGTTTAGGTAAGAGTTCCAATGTACAGATGATGAAACCAACGGGGGTATGTACCTTACAATAAAATTGCTGTCTTTAGTCGATTAACATATACGTCGCTTTACATTTTCCTTTACATTGGAATTTATAAAGCGACTGGCCGTTTAGTTTTTTAAATTATTGTTGTTATCTCGAGAACTGGGGTTGCCTCTTAATACCTAAGTCATTATTTATCAAGTTTATATTCTATTTTTCATATCTTTAGTCGTATTCTGGAACACGTGAATGTGTCTCATTTGATTTTTTTATGTTAAATAGCTTTAATATAGGGTTGTTAAAATTGTATTAAATTGAAATGTGTGATACTAAGGCAGAGGAAAATTAATTAAGATTTATTCACGGTTTCAGTCTCAAATATTCAGTTGTTCAGTTTCCAAACAGATCACTTTTTGCGATTTTGTTATTGAAGCCAAATTGTTAGTGTTTATCATTACAAACTGATTTGAATTAGTGCGCACCAGTAAGGTTCAAGTTTGCTACAAACTCACAATATTCTGAGAAATATAATTTGTTTTATTGTAAATAATTATAAATAAAAAAGATTGATTTTTGTATTACAGAAAAGTACCTAGTTTCATTGAAAAGGCTGATTGTACGCTTCATTTTACAAGGTATGAATGAGGTTTTCCCGATGTTTAATTTATTTAGCGGTATATTTTTTTACATGAAGCGATTGTTTGATATTATTTTTGTATCTTTGTGTAAACAGCAACTTATTTTTCGTCAGTTTTATATACATTTTGTTTGGATAAAAGCGAAAATGACAAAAATAAAGTTTTTTTCACTTTTACGGAAAGACTTTTTTATTAGTGTTTATCCAAGTGCGGTGCATATCTTCAAAAACTAATCGGTGCTTCAGAGCAGGATCAATAACATGGGAATAAAAAAACAATCGTCATTAAAAAATTATTTTTTAATGAATAGGATTTTATAAATATGTTATATTCTAATATGTGGTTTCGTATATACATACAAAGTGCCCTTCAAAAGTCCACAAAATCACCAGGAATTGTTAGTGCAGCTAATTACTTTCGGTAACTTGATGGGCACTAAATTCAGAAAGTTTGCTCTATTTATAAACCTTGTAGGTTTTACAATACTCACCAGCAGTGGCGAAGGCTAATTCTAATATAGTTATTCTGTACAAGAACTAAAACGTTCTTAAATTACAAATTGAAATGGTATTTATTCTGATAATCATGTAAAGCCAGATTGTTTGGCTGATTGGCTCAATTAGAAATTTACCCCAAAACTAAAATATCCTAAGCAGGACATTTCCAATACAGTGTATCTTCAGAGTTAATCGGTGAAATTAATATTACAAATGCAGTAAATAAATCTCGTGATACGCATGACTACAGGCTAAGTATACAAGTTTTAAAAAATGGTTATAAAAAATATCACAGAAATTAAACGCCTAAAGTTTAAAAATCATAGAACATGATGGTAGATTCATTTGCGATCGCGAGTATCACAAACGTATTTTTGATGCGATTGCTAATTAAAAGGCAGTGAAAAGCAGGTCAATTGCTTGTTAGTATTATTTCTGGCTCAGTCTTAATGACTTAGTAGGTTTTAATTTTCGTCAGTTTCCCTATGATAACTTAAAAAAAATGATATCTAGTACACTGATAGGCATGCGTTGTTTACATGCAAAATGAGATTTTAAATGGTTGAACCTGTTTGCCCATCAGTGCAGTTCTAAAGCGTAGTAAGTTAATGTGTATGAAAATGGCAATTAAACCAATTGTTTCAAATCAAATCGGACGATTTTCGTTATTGCACAGCGGCCTAATTTTACAGGAAAATGCATAACTACAAATAGATTTAATTAATCGAGGCTGAAAAGTTTGCTACTTATATGAGCGGTTCGAGACTTTTTAAATTGAGTATTTGGCACTAAATTAATTAATTTTATTGGTCTTTAAATGACATTTCACTGTTTCGGGAAACAAAAAAACAGTTTTTCTGCAAACAAAAACAGACTTACATACCTACTTACAAAAATACCCAATTTTTGCTTTATCACAATCAATTTCACCTCAAACTGTATCCTATAATAAATGAACGATCGCTAACAGCAATCCTACAAAGGAAATGAACGGCAATTGGTTAACTGAGCTCAGGGCTGATCCTCCCGATCTATCGGTGTAGGGAAGTTTCTGGTTGAGGTCGTTCTGTTCGAAGTTGTGTTTGCAACCCATCCAAACGGGTGCCGACAGCTTCTGCTCGTAATGATCGACTCTCATGCGGATATCGTTGAATTTCCAGAATCCCTTGTCTTTGAAAAAGTAGGTTTTACCTGCAAGCAATTTTGAGAATTTTAAAGTGTTTTTCACGTATTTATTTGCGCTCTTTCGAGTGTTGAATTGAATGTGTGTTAGTAGCGTGTACTTTTTCAGGTGTTTTTTTCGTGTCGGCCAGTCAGAAAATTTGTAGAAAAGTGTAAATTGCGTGTTGGCTCTTACCATCCTTCCATTGAAAGACCGCATCAATGTCTGTCCCGACTCCTTTCCACATTGGGTGAATTTTTCTCGGATAATCCTTCTCTACTTCTTGTTCGTTATCATCAAACCTTCAACATGAAATCAGGAGATTTAGACCTAGTTTCTCTTGAACTTTTACTGATAATTTTGGCGCTTAGCTTCTAGCAAGTTTCTTAAAAGTCATAAGAAACTTGCCCAAAAAATAATGTTTGCTTACTTCCAGTAGTCTTTCCCGCTAAAGAAATAAGTGTTTCCATTATGGCCCCAAACCATCGCCCCGTCAATTTTCTTCAAATTGTTAGGTAAACCTAGTTCGGTAAGAGGCTTTGGGTACCCGGGCACCAAACTGACTCCCGAAAACAAGTAGAACTTATCGTCAACAAAGAAAACGATGTTTCCATCAGCCCTTTCGAAAACTGCGTCCACATGCGTGAGGGTCTTGGGAAAGCCTCGGAACAGACGATTGATCTCTGCCGGATAGCCGGAAGTCACTTGACCGTTGTCTCCAATTCTCCAGAAGTACTGAAGAAGCATTCACAGCATCAGAAAAATGTAATGCACTTGAAGGAAACAAAGTACCTTATCTTTAAATATAAAAAGTTCGCGTCTTATCACAGCCACTGCGTCGTAGGAAGTATCACAAGTATCCGGCGGAGTTTCACCGTTCGGATATTCCTTCGGTGAAGAAGTTGCGGTCCTTTCAGTCGGTCTATGCGTCGTGTGGAAATGTTTTGGAACCAGTTTCGTCGGTTTGATGTAGGGAGGATCCGTTGGCGGATTGTGGTGACCTAAAACGGAGCAAAAGCTATTAAAGAAAAATGAAGACATATTGTGCTGAAGCTCTAGTTAAACAGCAAAGTGAGTGAGATAAAACCGGTGAAAAAGTGTAATTAGACGGACTTTTTACCTGTATAAGGACGTTTGTCGTTGGGATAAAGCCTATCAGTTCCATGAGTGCCATGATTATGATGGGGCTTTTTCTCCGGGTTCATCGGTTTATAGGGGTTCTTCTCCGGTCTGGAAACATCAAAATCAATACCCAACCAGGCTCAAAAATCGCGTTAATCATACTTGTTGTACGTCGGATGCCTTCCTTTATGATACCTGGGATTGTACCGACTCCTCGGATAAGCTCTTTGAGGAGGGCTGGTAGTGGTCGTAGTCGTAGTAGTTGTCGTAGTTGTAGTGGGAGGTTGAGGCGGAGGATGGTATTGAGGAATTCGTCCCCATTGTCTATCTCCTCGGAATCCTTCGGAAAAATCTACTTAGCTTCCATGAAACTTGCAAAGTGCAACTGAACTCACCATACAAGGATTGTATTGCCAATTTATCATCATCGGGCAGTTCATACTCGAATCCATCCTTCATCTCAGAATACCAGGGGTACATGAGCGCGCCCTCCACATTGGAATGAGAAAGTCCCAGCGAATGTCCTATTTCATGTGCTGCCACGTTAAATAGATTGGTACCTGGGACAAAAAACAAAATTATCTCCGAAACAACAATTTTTACAACGTTCTTACAGATGCAAAGACCAACTATAAAAGTCCACAAACGATTCCAAGGGGGGACAATGGCAGTTGTTTTAAATGCCCAATTTCCAATCATCCCCGTCTCTTTACACATAGTTTCGTTCACGTGAATTTAATTAAAAGTCGTTTTTTCGAAAGTGCACCCGTGGAGGGCCGGCTTTTCCAACATTTACTCTGCCAACTTTCAGAGTTGTAACCCCTATCCGAATTTCCAATCGAATTTTCGACTGGATTATTGGGTTAGTCTGTCTAAATTCGAACAAAAAAAGCACACAAAGCGCGGCCGTATATTTCAGCTTCTGTTTTTCGCGTTCATGTTCTACTACTACTGGTGAATTGACTAAATCCTAAAAGTGTTTCGATTTATAAATAGTTTTGCGTAGTCTAATTATAAATAGATGCACTAAAATTGTGATGATTTCAACAAATTATTTCTCTAATGATTATTTCTATTTTCTTTGCATGCAGGCTTTCGTATTAATGTTTGAAGCTGCATTGCTTCTTGGTAGAGAATTTCTTCTAACTGGTACATTGTTTAGTTCTTTTGGTTCAAAAATTGGTAACTACATTTATTATATTATATTATTTTGCATATTTAAACTTTTTAACTTGCAACTGCAGGTTTCAAGAAAAACAAGCAAAAATATATAATCTCAATACCTGGTATTTCGGAAACGAAGCGATAGCCGGCTTGAAACGTTTATACGCACTTTCCTACTTATTTTTGTGACTTCTATATCCGCTGTTTGCATGTTTTCGACAAAAAATTCTGAATATATTTACCCTGTTCACTGTCTCCAGAAGTTGTCCAGCTTTCATCGGCATCAAAGTGAACGTCGACGCTGTTTCGAATTCCGGTAGGAAAAAACGCATGGGCAAGAATCACTCCTTTCCCGTCGAAAGGAAAATTATCCCCATGCTCTCTCCTAAAAAGTTTGAAAGCTATACTTCCCTCATTGAACTTAAAGTAGCGATTTAGATATGGATTTACTGAGCTTATTGTGGCAAAAACTCTAGTAGTAATTAACAAAACGACTATAAAATCCGCCTTTATTTGCTTATATGCGTATGTTTTCCTAAATAAATTTTAGTTAGTTTTATGTATTTGTGACCTATTTGTTGCCAACTCCAAAAGCCTTATCCACGTTTACCCCATGTATATGTATAAACAATTACTCAAGACGTAACTTTTTGTTGGATATTTTATTTCAATTCGGCCAACTTCTTGCATTATTAACTTCTCGCCCTTTAGCTCTGGCGAATGTCCCGAGAGACCGAACTCTAGTTAAATTTGAACCGTCTCACATAGAGACACATAAACGTTCCATTTATTGCCCTATCCAGGAAAAATGGAACGGTCGTCTATTATCGGAAAAATCAAACTCATTGATGACTGAATGATCGTTTTATGGTCTCTGCAGCAAATGCCCGTTCCGACAGATTGGCGGCCAAATTAAAAAGTTAAAACCCTATAAAATCGAAATAAAACTACGCCTGTAAATCTAGGGCACTTTGCGCCAGAAAATGGTCTTTTTTGGGGATCAGACATAAACGAGCAAAAGAAGCATTCGAGTAATTGACACGAAGTGATGTGATACGATTGTTAAGTTAAAAAATGTTTTCTGAGTTGTGTTGAGTTCATGAAACAAGACGCTAGACACTAGACGACAGGCATGGGTAACACTGTGTTGAGTTGCTGCCGCTCTGTGCGCTAATGAGTTATAACTCATCGTGTCTGAGTTATTTTGGGCGGCTTTATTTTTGTAATTTTACATCAACCTGATCTGAAGCGTGTCTTGCTAAAGAACCGTTTCAGATATGCAAATATGGGTTCCACTTTAATGTTTTTGTGAAAAAAGTGAAGAGTTTTGGTTTTGCCTGTTCAGTTTTAAATGCTCAATCGAAGAACCATTTCAGCCACAGAGTTCTTTTTTATATCATTGCATAGATAATTGGAACTTCGATTCAGTTATAACAACGTGCGTGAGTAAATTCTGGTAGATTTATCACAGAAACTCGTATGAAATTTGAATATGAGACATTAGGGGCAAGTTGATGTCAAAATTTTATTTAAAAAAAACGTCTTCTACAGCATGTCAATCTTGCAAGCTTCTACTGGCTTTACTGTGGAAGTTGGAATTTTTTATTGAAGAATCTGCTGTTGCGTAAAACGTCTTCTACAGCATGTCAATCTTGCAAGCTTCTACTGGCTTTACTGTGGAAGTTGGAATTTTTTATTGAAGAATCTGCTGTTGCGTAAAACTGTTCTCTTTCAAATCAACATTTACGAAGCGCTCAAATGCAGGATTTTATGTGGTTTGAACGATTTTTTTTAATTTTGACGACATTTAGAAGACACTCTTCTTTACTGAACGCACAACGGAACGTGGAGAATTTTTCGTTTTTGAGAAATTTGTTTTCGAAAAACGCGATCCATAACGTGTCCATCAAGGTTTTTTCAAATTTTCCGTAAAATTTTTTTGGACGATGAGTTGGAAATTTTGACGGCATTTAGAGCGCGTCCTTCTTTACTGAACGCATGCATCACTTCAATCTTTTAGATAATTTTTCGTTTCTGAAAAATTTATTTTCGAAAAACACAATGCAAATGTGTCCCGCAACAGTTTCTTTCAAATCCTGATCACAATTTTCCTAACGATGACTGAACACTAGTTTTTATTGAACGCACAACTATGAACATGCAGCGTCAGGTTCAAGTGGATTTTGCAACTCAAAAAAAATTACGCAAATCTAAAACTTCTTGAATTCAAGCATTTTTTGAGAAAACTGCCAGCATTTGCTTATCGATGGTTCACTTTCTAAAAAGGCCATTTGTTTCTGTCTAGAATGATGTACAAATGAGCGTTCTTGCTCATTTTGCCTCCGAGATATGAACAAACACGGAACGGAAAACATGGAATTTTGGCATAATCTTGCACCTAAGTGTCTGATATTCAAATTTCGCTTTCTGGGTCAAAACTACTCGAATTTCCTCACTCACGTTGTTACGACTGAATCGAATTTTCAATTCTCTATCCAACGATGCCAAAACGAATTCTGTGGCTAGAATGGTTCTTGAGAAACTTCGAAAAAAGCAGCGTCATGTTCAAGTGGATTTTGCAACTCAAAAAAAATTACGCAAATCTAAAACTTCTTGAATTCAAGCATTTTTTGAGAAAACAGCCAGCATTTTCTTATCGATGGTTCACTTTCTAAAAAGGCCATTTATTTCTCTCTAGAATGATGTACAAATGAGCGTTCTTGCTCATTTTGGCTCCGAGATATGAGCAAAAACGGGACGGAAAACATGGAATTTTGGCATAATCTTGCACCTAAGTGTCTGATATTCAAATTTCGCTTTCTGGGTCAAAACT
>NW_026018165.1:14311165-14326770 GCF_020466585.1 Dendroctonus ponderosae | reverse complement strand
TTCCGAGAAACATGCAAAACGAGACGGAAAACATGAAATTTTGCAATAATCTTGCGCCACCCTTGCACAAAACGACGATCATTTTTCTAATTTCAAAAACAACAGAAGACTGTATTTTTTCTACATAACCCCCCACCCCTTGACTTTAAAGCTGGATCCACCCCTGAATGTGTCCCGCAACAGCTTTTTCAAATATTGCGTAAATTTTTTTTGACGATGAGTGATTTTCGATATTTTGACCGCATTTAGAGCGCACCCTTCTTTCCTGAACGCACAACTCTGATCTTGTGGAGTATTTTTCGTTTTTGAGAAATTTATTTTTGAAAAACGCAATGCAAAATGTGTCCTGCAACAGTTTTTTCAAATCCTGCACACAATTTTCCTAACGATGAGTGAACACAATTTTTTACTGAACTTGTAGAGTAGTTTTCGTTAAAACTCATTGGGCCTCACTGTGCCGCCCTTTGAGTTACGCTTGGCATTTCGCCCAGGGACGCATTAAAGCTTTACGAGGCCGGGGGCTTGAACTTCAAGACCGTAAAACAAAAAAGGTCACCACATTTTTTAGGAGCAACATTTTACCAAATGGGTGACTCCAGCGCAACAGCGCTGGGTTGGCGCACTAGGCCATTTCGGCACCACTGCGCCAACTCCAGAAAATTCACTGAGTTCCCCATGCCTACTAGACGAAACAACTCTAAACCGCACAAAACAAATCAATTTGGTTGCATCTATTTGCATATTGTTTTAATCAATAATTCATCTTTTAACCAAGACTTAATCACTTGTTTACAGTCGGAAACATTGAGGGTTTCCAAATCCTACAACCTACACAGTACCCTTTAAACAGCTGTTTTCTAAATCAAATATACCACAGGAAGACTGCACGTATGAGAAACCGATAAATTTCCAAAGCGGAACAATAGAAAGTGACCATTTTAAAGTACATATCGGCTATCGAATTGGGAAAATGTGTTTCAGACGGACGAAAATCCTCGTTCGATTGGCAGCACGACTCCAGAAATCCGGATATAATACCAGACGAACTGAAGCTCCGTCCGCCTCGTTGCGAAAAGGCGAAAAAGTGCATGAGGCTCTCAATATGAATGACTAAGCAGCCCACAAAGCCCCTGCAGATAAAGTGACAATCGCAGAAATCCTCGAATTTGTTGCCGAGATACGAAACAGCCGGAAATACCCTCTGATCTCCGGTCTGAAATTATCTCTATATTGCTTCCTAAAACACTGCTGAATGTGAAATGTTTCGGTCATTTATGAACTCGACTTTAAAAGCGATGTTATTTTTACATTATTAGTATGCAGTCGTCTGCCATGATCATTTTGCACAAGTTAAGCGAATTATTAGACGCCAGATTTTTTTCGACTTTTTTTTTAACGCGATATTACATATTCAAAATGTTCTTATTTTACTACGCAATATTCGTAGTCATTGTCAAGATTATTCCCCGTGGGATTTTGGATCAGGATCCCGATTCGACGGCTCATTGTTAAACCGAATATTCGAATGTGATCCGTTCGTTTCGCATTTCCATAAGAAGGCCAAGGTGTATGGCAGGGGGTTTTTCCGGCTACAGGAAAAACTATTAAATTTTAGCTAAAGTCGGAAGCTTTTAATACACGCAAAGTATTAAAGGCTGTAATAATGGCAAAATAATTAAAAACCTTGTTGATTATTTCTGCTGGAATTATAAATTTCCAGGAGCGCTTCTAGTTATTAACACACTAATGAATTTCATTTTGTCGCTGTTCATCTGTTGATTACACAGCCTTTTTTTCAACCTCATCTGGTTTTGAATAGACACAATGCATTTTCATCGCCACTATTCAAACCTTCATCATGTTTTGATGACTGTTGCAACGTTTTATACCTAACTCTAAGCTAGTTTTTTTTATTAAATGGATTCTTGTAACTTGTGTCTTCATTTAGTTTACAGTAGAAGGGAATTTCAACAGAATTTTAAATCAATTTTAACTTTCAAACAACTTTCAGCATTGAGACGTAAGTTCGGGTTTTCTTGCAACGGGAATGTTTTATAATAATTGCAAATACGATTTAACCATCTTTTGTCGCGAATTTACTACAGTGCTCAAAATGATATTATTTTCATAAATTTAATAAGAGCTCAAAGTGCGCTTTCAAAAATGTATTGCCCCAAATATAAATAACTGCCACTGCAAATTCAGAGCGGAATTATTGAATACGCAATTATGTGGGAGAAACCCGTTAAGAAAATATTGCGAAACTAATTTTCAGAGTTCTGGCTTCAAACGGTTCCAGTCCTTTTAAGGAACAAATTTTGGGTTGTGTTTATAAGAACTTGTTTTATTATTGCAATCTCTGGAATCATTTTCGGAAATATGTTGAAGCTATTTTGCGACACTCTGTATATAGTCTGTAATTTTGTCTTTAACAAGCCCTTACAAGGAAAAGTTACGAGGAGTTCAATCTGCTAATGACACTGGCTATTTCGTAATCTCCAAACTATCTCATCAAAGAGAGTTCACTTAAGAGAAACAGCTACTCTTCACTGAATTGTTTTAGTCGTTGCCAAAACCAATCTATTTTCATATCATTCTGGATGCAGATTTATTTTTATTATGCATGATTTAGAACTGTCGGCCTCTTTGTAAAATCTGGATATTAAAATGAATTTTTTTTATTAAAATTAATTTAAATGTTTCTAATAATATGCTCTCAGGTGGATTTTAGTGAAACTTGTGGATTTGTTCCTACGTCAGAACCATATTTTGCTAAATAGTCGAAATATTTTATTGCACAAAAACTACGATTGCTACCAGATTTTACAAAGAGCCAAAAAATGTTCAGAAAAGATTGGTCGATGAACTCAAAAAAATTCAGTTGATTTCAGCTACCAAATAAAAAGTTCTGACAGTTTTTGCACCAGGAATGTCTCACTTGCCCAACGCGGCTAAGGTAACGATGACTTCATAAAGAACGAAAATTCGTTCGTAACTCAAAATGAAATAAAATTAGGCATCCTGGCGATTCCTGATAAAAAATTCTTGTTCCATCTTTCATAAGCATCCTACATTGGGATCGAATCTAATGTTTTCCATCCAATACCGTGTTTTACTTAAATCGAATTTCCGAGTCAATTTTTGGCATATTCAAAGCAAGTTTTAGGCCGAACTGTGAGTTTTTATGGACGAATTGTGAATATAGAACCTTACCTGTAGAAATAAATCAAGATATCAGCTTTGTCGCTATCCACCTCCGTAAAAGTCAGTTTCGAGTGCTTGGACCAGACGGCCAGAGCTTTCGATATGACGAATCTGACTTCGTACGGATCCAGTCCATCTGCTAATTGCTTTGTTCTCAAGCTAGAACAAAAATCAGCGTTAATTCACTAAGAAATCCAAATCCCTCCGTAAATAATTAACACAAAATCACTGTTCTTAGACGTGAATTAACCCCTTGATCGGCCAATATTTATCAAACGAACTCAAGATCAATAAAACGTACAAAGTTAGGCGTCACGCCAGCCTCTTAATAGACTTCCATATTAAACTAAATTCGTATCATAAGATCATTTAACTTGGAGTTAAATTAACTCGGGTATAGCGTCAGTTAATGTAATTGACAACTATGTGCCCCTATACAATGTAATTAAATCGAAGAAGCTTTGCCTTATTCACAGATTGAGCATGTAAAGGCTGGATGAAGTTCGAAATTGCTTATTTATCTTTTGTCGTTAATTTATAATCGAATTTAAGTTCCGTTTGTCTGTCTGGTTCATTGAATTGAAATGAACCAAGGATTATAACTGACTGAAGGTTTCCTTTTGGCTCTGGATCCCGTAGATGTTGACTCAACTCAATCGCTCACTCAAGGAGGTTGTGATGGATTGAAATACACATCACACCCAGGTTGAGTGAGTTATCGAATGGGCCTTATTCGGAAACGAAAATTGCTAAAAACAATTAAAAAAAGTTACTTTCAACCGAAAATGATTTAGAACGAACGTCTATTTCTAAGTGCGCTCTTTCCAACTTGTCGACTCCAATTAGCCGAAACAGATTTTCTGTATAACCCAATAAAAGCTTCAGCAGACCCATCAATCCGCGTTATTTTAAAGGTCACATTTATCAGCACCCAAAAGGCTCAAGTTTGACCTGGGCCTGTCCTGACTCATTTTAGCAAGTGTAGTTGCGATTCTCAACTGCCACTAGACAATGCTAAGTGTGGCAGAACAGTGGTTTTTGTGCGGTATAAAAAGCGGATTTTTGATGAGGATTTGGGTGGAAAAGTTCACGATTTTGTGCTAGAAGTGCTGCATAATTAGCATGGAAAGTTCGGGTTTGTTGCCCAGAGAAGTTGAATGAATTCGGACTTTTACTTTTAAACGAAATGGTCAAATAACAGAATCCCGAAAAAGTATAAGGGATTTACAATCGGAGCTTATTGGGTTCAAGAAAGTTAGTCACGCAAACGCTATCTATCAGAATCTCCTTTAACAAAAAATAGTTTCTGGAATTGCCTAACATTAATGTTAAAAAATGTCACTGCAAAATTCTGCAGTGACTATCGATCCTTGGCCCACCCTGTAAATTAAAATTGAAACATCTGATTTTACCAATATTTACGGGGCTCATTTTCGATGCTTTTAAAGTGTTCACACAATTCAATTTGGCTGAAAATCCCAACTTTGCCCGGTTCATTTAGTCCCTCATTCCGTAATCCCAATAATCCACTTCGAGATGATCCGAGCTCAATGTTGAATTTTTCATAAACTTCCTCATTAAATGCATGGTATGCGAGAATGTGATGCTTCGGCCCTGAAGCATTTTGATTGGCGAATGACCCACATTTAACCACACATTCCGCAAATTGAATACGTAATTCTCCTAGTTGAGATCAACATATTTAGTGATGCAGCACATTATTCACTTTTAATGAATGAAAAAGTCGACGTCATCGGGATGAAAGTAGAGCATCTTGAAAATCAGCAGAAGTTGGAATGTTTCTTTGTTTCTCTTCTTTCTTGTGGTGGCTTCAAAAGTGTGTTTATAAGTGAAAATCTCTTTCAATTTTCGTCAAGTGGATTTTCGTTTCTAGTCAATATTTATCAATTTTAAAACTCTCTTTAAATACTGTATAGCAATAGGAAATATCTCAAACATGTTTCGATTGCAACCCTTTAGTTCCATTCACAATTTGCTGCATGATTCAATTGGTCCTCACCTAAGGCGAGCTGTTAAAAGCCGGATTCCCAAGAATTGCCGAATATACAAACATAGTGAATAGACGATGGAAAATTGACGGAAATTGCGAGGAAAATAAAATGATTTTGTATTTCCTGATTATTCGAAGCGTATGGGCGCGAAAGAGGGGGCGGTTCTGCAAATAAGAGTGTTTGCCGATAACAAAAATCAACAACCGAAACGATGACTTTTTGAACTGAAATTTTTTTTTGCAGACACCATAGGTTCATTCCATAGAACGCAGCTAAATTAACTGAATTATTGACACCAAACTGTTTATTTGAGCAAAATTTTACAGCGCTAGTTTTCGATTAAAGTATCCTATTTTTACACCAAACACAAATTATAAATTGCGTTTCTTATAAACACTTTTTTATCCGAAATCTAACACGCGAAATATCATTTCAACCCATATTAGTTTCGTCTTTTGTTAGCAGTCTCTCTTGCACGTGTTGGAATCCCTTCACACTCTGCAGTACGCAGTTGCAATAAAAGGATTAAAAAAAAGTTAATTCTGACCAAAAATTTGTTTATTTTTATTAATCAATTATTCCATTTAGGCGCCGATCTGATTCTGTTTAATTCCGTCATAATTACTTTATATTCAAATTCTCGTCCTTTTTCTTCGAATATTAATATTCGAAACTACCCAATTATTCCACGAATTTCCTTCAGAGTCACGGACTAGTAATTTTTCAACCCTTCTGACTGTTGGCCAAAGTTTACAATTCATTATTCACAATGCTGCCTGAAGTGAAATTTTTACAAAGCGATATCGATTTTGCCGATCGTGAATACAAAAATAAAGTTCTAATCTTTGTCAAGTTGGTATGAGAGCCCGCATTATTGCGCGGTTTCCTCTCGGTTAATAAACATTTATTAAGACTCCGAATAAGCCAGTAAATCTTCATGAAAATTCTTTAATAGGCGTCGATTATCGCGAGTTAATAATGATCATAAAAATGTTCACAGCATTTAAATTATTAATGCAAAATGTTCATTAATAAAATGCATACAAATGGAAGCATACAAAGAAAAATTTGAAGTTGAGTATTTTATTTGTTACATTTCCAAAAGGTGCAATTCCGGTTATTATTTATGGAGCAGACGATTAATATTTCAACACCAAGTTGCTTTTATTTCTCTAATTTAATAATTTTTTCCTCATTTGCTTTATTGTAGGGTGATTGCAAATTGAAATTGATCGGTTCAAAATTGGCCAATTTATCACATGAATAAGTTATGTGTAAGAATGTAAGTGTTAAAATGTTCCTTGTCAATTTCCTAAATTCGTTTTTGCCAGAAAATTGAATACATTTGAATCTCACGCTTAACAGCTGAAACATTTCTAGAAAAATTGAATTCTAGAAAAACTCACCTTCTTGTAAGGGGCAGGATTATATCAATATTGTATACATTTAAAAGCTGTATTGGTGGGTAAATATCAACTATTTTTATCACTGATAGTTAACTAGGGTATTTTTACAGGTTTTATTTTTAAACGTACAATTAGTGTGTTACACTGTTTTATCCAATAGACAATTTATCTTAACGTTAACTTGGACGTTTGTTTAGAATGTGCGTAGAAATTGTAAGCAATTTCCTATATATCGCAATTTATCGTCGAATTTCACTCGATGAAAGGTACATGAAAGGTTTCCTCGTTGGAAACCAGCGCGTGATAACAAAACCTGGCTCGATTTCTTTCCTCAATACTTTAAATTAATAATTTGGGGCAAATTGTGTCGAAATTGACGTGAAAATTAATTGTCTTTTTAAAAAGTTTTTAACGAAACGAAAGAAAAATTTGCAAAGTTGCGTTGCTGGTGGAACTCAAAAGTGGGCTAAAAAAATAGAAGTAATCAAAAGTAATAGGATTTTTTTATGTAAAATCTAACTCAAACTAAACTTCTTGTCGATCAATTATAAATTCGCAAACTCCTGAAAATCAACAACTTCTTCGGGCAAGGCAAAAATCAGTTCAATACTTACACGACGACACATCAATATCAGGCACATTTCACCGAAAACTTTTGAAACAACACGATCTCCAACACTCGATAACTGTGGCTGCAGAGTTAGCGGACCTTTTCTGTCCAGGATTCTCACGCTTCAAATGTCCCAACGTTTCCCAACTCTCAACTTTATATAAGTTTCCAGATGCGAGTGCGTGCGCAGAGAATTGATGAGAAGCCACCCCCTTTGGAGTTAGTGGAAGGCGTGTTTTTTATTATTTATCGGAATAAGTGTATAGTTAATATGGCAGGGTGTTAGTGGAACAGAGAAATGATGTGTAATTGTTAGGGGAAAAAAGTTCTTCACTAGACAGGGCTACTAGAATATCCAGTTTTAAGGTGAACAATGAGGTTGATAAGACACAAGTTTTAATACAGCATAGGCCAAAAGGCCTTCAAACAGATCCAAAGTAAACCACGAAAAAACGGGTTAATAAACTGCATCAGCTCGCTGTTTAGTTGTTCCAAGACATCAACATTGGATGCAAACAGTATGACGCAACAATTTGGTTAAATAGGCCTTAATTAGACCGACGACCGATTCGTTTTTCATTAGAGTACACATGTGATTGGTGGCTGCTTGTTCTGATATGCGTTTTTCGTTTTATTTCTTTTCAATGATCAATTAAGTGCTTCAAATGACTGCAGTGTGGCTACCAGATGTACTTCGTATATAATCTGGATTAGATTCGATTAATCAAAAACAGGGTTTTTGCGCTCTTTTTATGCAAGTTCTTCCAGATTTCAGAAATAACGTTTACTCTTTTTTAAACGGCAATTGAGATTTTTAATGATTATGGTTAAAAAATTGTGGTTCTTGCAACTCCTCAATGCCAAAAACGTACAAATATCCGCATAAGAAATGGTCTAGATGAGTCAAATCCGGAGACCTGGGAGGCCTTTCCACGGGCCCTCGTCTACAAATCCACCGTGCTGGAAATAATTCAACCAAGTGTACAAAATGAGAAGAGTTGAAACCAGATGTTTTTATTCGGGACATCAACTTCATCTGGATCAGACGAGCAGCGCAATTTGCAACTAGTTCTTCCTGCAAGAATTCTATAGTTCCGCTCAAATATTCACCTTTCTGGATGTTGAATGTGTATTTTTTCATCCAGCGTGCGCTGATGTGTCCAATAACGAGAATTTTGACGATTTAGCCCATCATTTAACATACGCGTTGACTCGTCAGACAAAGTTTTTCTGTTTCCAACATTTCCGTCCAGTAGACGCGTCATTTGTTCACAGATCCATTTGGATCAACTTCAGTGACTTCCTGGAGGATGATTTTATAAAGATGAAATTTTTGGGGTTCACGAATTCTCGCCACTGAATACTAGCAAATTTCGAGTTCCCTAGAAATCTGCCCAGTTTGGACATGAAGATTTTCTTCAACAGAGAAGTCGGTATATTAATTTTGATATCTTCATTGATGCACTCTTATGATGGTTAATTTTTCTTAAATTACTTTTTTCTGTAACTGACACAAGTTTTCCAATATTTGAGTCTTCCACATTTTCATCCACTCTTGTAAGTCTGTGAACGATGCAATTGTCTGTTGCACCTTTTACTTCATTTCCAAAAGCGTCTCTTTTCTTTAAATATTTTCGTCTTCCCATTATTATTCGATTCACCTATACTACACGATTGCGAGAGTTACAGACCTTTCCTAAATACGAAAACACTAGTTTCTCCATATGCAAATTCAGAAGTTTTAGTTTTCTCTACAACCAGATTTCTCAGTTCCCTTAAGGTTCCAGGTGTTTGAAAAATAACTAAATAAATCTGACAAAAAGGGTCATCAGTTCGAGCTCTAATTGCTTAAATCTAAATATCTCAGTATCTGTTGGATCTAGGCCGTTATTCCCAAGGGATTCTATTGACATTTTGACCTGAAGGGCGTTTGAAATTTTCAAATGCTAATGGCCAGTGCAGCCTTCCCGCAATTATTGGAAGGTTAATCTACATGAACTTGGTATAATTCTAGAACAATGTTTTATTAATCAACAAAAATTAATTGAATATGTAAAACAACTCACGCTGGAAATAGCGAATAAATTAGGGCAAAAATAGAATTTTTAGGAATGTTTAAAATCAATCTGCACATTTGCCTATTTTTGTAAAATTTGTCAAATCTGCATTGGAAGTAAAGAATTCTACTTAGTGCATCTAAACATAAACTTTTCAAAAAATTTACTTTCAAAAGTGTGAAGTCGTCAGGACTTTAACAGTCGACAGCGAATTATTTTTTGTGTGTAATTAAACATATTTTTCTGGTACGGCGCTGAAAAAAAACACACAATCATACAAAATAGATACTCCAGTCGACTCATAGTCAAATCGTTAAAGTATTTGATTACAGAACTGTCGCTTGGTTAGTGTTACCCTCAAACAGGAAGTTTCTATCACGAATAGTGGGTGTCCTGAAATGTATCAAGTAAAACGCCACGTTTAGATAAAGAAATATTTCCTCATCAGGATAGGGACAAGCTGTTGAAATGCGTGTTGAAAAACAAAAAAGTGATAGGCTGTAGAGCTATTAGCATTTGCAAATATCAGACACCCGAAAGAACGAAATGGCAAAGAAATCTCGGGGGGGAAACAGCATGGCCAGGCCTGGTTTGCTTAGACAGTGGGATTTTAAAGATGTAAACAATTAGAGCTTGCGATGCGGTTTTTGGCTTCCCGTTTCATCCGTTCTGCCCCAAAAAGAATCCATTAATATTTCATGTGCAACATTCAAAAACCAATTTTCAAGGGGAAGAAAACTGTTGGGCATTCTTAAGCAATTTTTATAGCGGGTGGCTCACAGATCGATGGCTTTATTAAGCTCTCTATCAGAAAATTGGTGTGTTATTAAATCAATATTTGAATATAAAAAAGGATCAAAAAATTGATTTTTGGATTTTTCAGAAACCAATATTCAACAAAGCTGCCATTTCGTTAGATAAATTTTCTGTTATCCAGTTCTCCTTTCCAAGTCGAAAGGTATGGCGAAAACTGCTGAAGGAACTTTTAAACGTCGCAAAATACCTTGAATTTTAGCTTGCCAGGTACCAATCGATAAATAGAAACTAACACCGTGTGACTTTTTCAATAAAATGCGTTGTTTTGGGCAAAATGATATCAATATTTTTTTGCAGTTTTCGTTTTATTGACCACTTTTGAAAATTTTCGAGCCCAGCAACCGCAAAAGGACCCAACTAACAAGCATGTTAAATAATTGATTGTATTAAACCAAGTATTGATTTCATCAATTGCTTTTCCTAATGCCATTAACCCCTATTTCTGTATGAAAAAGCCCCTTTTAAGACAACAGGCAGACGGTAAATTTATTCATGTACATATTCCGCCCTATAATCCTGAAAGACCTTATTGATTGAATATGGAACTTTCAATTTACGCGAAACATTTCAAAATCTTCAGTCTTGTGTGGATTTCCAACAGGCCATCCAAGCCCAGTTTGTGCACTAAAATAATTCGATTGCGGATTAAATTGGTGGAAACCATTCGAAATGCCACTACACGGTATCACGTCAATCCAATGAATGCCTTCATGCCACTAACGGGGGAAAATTGTAAAATATTGTTTCCGAGAAGCCCTAAAGGCCAAGAGCAAACCGGCAGTAGAACCTTTATTAATTCATAATCCTTTGAAACGTGCATTATTGACCAGCTTCTATCACGCTATGCCACGTTAAAATGATATAAACCCAAGCCGAAACAATGTTACTTCTGCTCCCTAAGGAGTCCTCGGGATCATGTGGTGGGTGTCGAGTATCAAGGGCGTATGCTATTTAAAATATCATTTACAGCTATCTGGCGAGTAGATCACAAATAACGACTTAGTTTGGGACCTCCGAATGAAAAAAACAGGCAGGGACAATTTTACAAATAAATTCGAATTGTGTTCATGTTGAATGTATATGTATTCACATTGACTCAATCCAAAGGCATACGCTTTAAAAAAATCGAAACTCTTTTCATGAGCAGGTGCCTGGACAATTTATCACAGCTGCTCCAGTTCACAGCATAATCGTATTCAGCAACATCAGTTTTCATTGAAAGTGGTGTGTTTTTCGAGTGTTTACCCCATTGTGGAAAAACGTTATTTTACTTTTGTCCTGAAAATAAAATTATTTCTGCGTCGCCCTAAAAGTCCAAGACGCTCACCGGCTACAATGAAAACTGATGTTGTGAAGTGGGGTTATGAACGAAACCATCAACCGCATTCAAGTCGCAAAGATTTATAAGAAACAATGTTCAAATTACAGCGTGTTACTTAGCCGATTAATGAAATTATTCGCCAATTGTTAATAATAGCAAAACTCGAGGGAAAAGACAGTGCAATTATTTCGCACATAAAACCAACTACCAACACTTTGATTCACATGAGTTCCTCTTCTTCAGCTCAAAAACGAGGTGCTGTGTATCCACAAGGCATCCCGCACACTTTTCCAGGAATCGCCTCTAAACTAACCCTTTTTCTTGCCGATCCGTGTCGACATCCACTCAAATGAAGAGCTCTCCGCATCCGGTGACGTCATCTGGCAAACTTAAGGGTCAGGAACGAGTGCCCTTAGCATGGCACTGTCTCGCCAAGAGTTTTCGATTGTCATTGTTTGCATGCTGTGGATCCGAAATGATCTGAATTTCGATTCAAATGAAACAAAGCTCTAATGAAACAGCCAGCAATCTTCAATACAGAGGGATTTTTCGCCGAAGGGTTTCACTCACATTCCTTTTACTGACTTAAGAATTTTCGGACGTGGATACGTTAACATTTCATCGAACTTCTGTGTATCTTTTTGCTGAAGGTTCAATGTTTGAAAGGAATGCCACGTTCCTTTTGTTCTTCTTCCAACTGGATGGTTTGATAACCTCACTCCACAACATCAGTTTTGATTGTTCGCAAGAAGGTTTGAATTTGGCTCAAAAATCGGCAAAACACTGTATAGTAGAGTATTTAGAGTGTCTTTGAGAAAGGTATATGTACTTACTTTATGCATGTTTGCCATTGTTATACATTTTGAATTGCAAAGGTTTGAAAAAAAGGTTTAGCGCTGCCATCAGCAAAAACAATTCCATCACAAAACCAAACCACAAGTTCTATTGACCAGGTGTTCCAGGAAATTACATCTAAATATTAAAGTCCGATTTCCCCCCAATGTGCATGAGATATTGCCTGTTCTGATCGGCCTACTTAAGCCTCTATCGTGTTTTAGGTTGTTGGTAAAATTTAGTAAAAATGTATCGTTTTTAGGATTAGGGCCAAACGTATTAATTTCTGGGCTGGTCGAAATGTTTGCAAGAATGAAGAGTGTGCCGAAGAAGTCTCCGGTGGAAATAAATTTTCACCTGCAGACAACTTCCATTTTCATTAAAATTTAAGATTAAAGCCCCTCTCGAGCCCCGCCACTCCCTAATGCAGTTAACTGTTCAATCTTCGCATTTTATTCGCCAATTTCTCCATAATTTCGTTTACAGGTGGAAGAGGGAAATTTTGCTGCGCGGAAATTGGGGGGCCGATTCGTCGGGGGGTATCTAATTTCTGAATCGAATGTTAATCGTCGGTTAACACCGAATTTCTGCGTTTTTATTTTCGAATTTGCGCGATTTAAATCTGGTCTAAATTGTCGGTGGCTCGTTGAAAAATCTCTCACTCATTCCCAATTCGGTACAAAGGATTTTTCATTTTTGCTTGAAAAACTAGTGATTTAAAAGTTTCTGCACGATTTAGTTTGAGATTGTTGTGTTTGCTCGAAGATTCAGATTGCTTCTTATCTCTAGCTTAAAAGTGTCGTTTTTTGTATCAAGTTCTTCTCTTGCGTTGCACTCTTTCTTTAAAAATATTGACTGGACTCGTTTTCGTTTTTACTGGAGAATTTTTTTATTTATCCATTTTATTTAGTATACACTTCATTTTATTTTATTCAAGGTTCAATTCCCGTTTCTATTCGAAACAAATCACTAGATTTTTGTAACAAGTTTTTAATTTTACAATATGCAGAAAAGAACAAATATCGTAAATAGAAGCAAAAATTGTTCTTTTCAAATTAGCTGAATAATTAATAATATAAAAATGCTCTCGAGTTTTCTACCAAGCTTTCGGAAACGTATGTTTAATTCATTTTCATTTTTCTGTCCGCGTTATTTAGTATCCACTATTTTATTCAAGATTCAATTTCCGTTTCTATTTCAGACAAATCACTAAATGTTTGTTAGAACAATTAAACAGTTTATTTTTACGTTAATCTGCACAAAAGAACAAATAGCGTAAATAGAAGCGAAAATTGTGTTTTTTAAATCCTCTGAATAATAATAGTCTAAAAACGCTCTTGAGTTTTCTCCCGAGCTTTCGAAAAAGTCTGTTTCACTCTATTGCATTTTATTTGTCCACTTTATCTAGTATCCACTTAATTTTGTTTCATTCAAGGTTCAATTCTGGTTTCTAGTCGAGAGAAATCACTATATTTTTGTGACAAAACAAGTTTACATGTTTACGGTATTTTACCGAAAATAATTAACATAAATAGTATCTATTTTTATTTCGATTTTTAACAGGACACTTCTTTTTCGCTTGTGAAAATATGAAGATTTAGCAGTGGCTTTCTATTTACGCAAATTTAATAGTTAAACGTGATTTGCTCTTTTTTCCAGAAAAATGATATTCTGTTTTTCCAAAATTTCGAATTTTAGTATAATCCTTCACATCCATTAAGCATTGAGTTGATAAAATGTGACTGAAATTCCTTTTTCATTCTTTATATTTTAAGGTCAAGCAAGCAAGACAAAAAATCACAGGAAAATAATATAAAACTAATGACAAAAGTATCGTTTATTTCTTGGTCGGTAAAGAGAAATTAAAGTAAACATTTTGTTACTTCCTGACATACTTTTGATCCGAATATTTTTTGCTACCTATTTTTCTCTTTGTTTTTATTTTTATGATGTAATTTTTCGTTTTACTTTATTAGTCCTAGCAATTGTTCATGTAACATTTGAGCCCTGAGAAAAGAAATAAGATTTGCTCGAACTCGGCAGGAAACTCAAATGGTTTTTGCCAAAAATCTATCCCCTAAATCCTTCAGTTTTCTTAGTAATTGATCACAGACAAGGCAAATTTGCTGCAATTTATCGCAAGAAAACTTGGAAGACATTTATTAGGGAACTTTCTAAATTTTCAATACAGAGCGAAAGAATAAGGAAAAACCGTGAACATATAAGTTTGTGAATAAAACGGGGATTCTCTTCAATCAGCACTTAAAAATCTCGGTATAAATGGGGCACAAATTAAATTTCCCAAGTGGAAATTCATCCACGCACGTTTAAATTTCTCGATAACAATGACGATTTATTTACTGGCAGGTTATAAAAATATCCCGTTCCCGATCGTCACTCGACGTCTATCATATATTTACTTGGACAGAGTCCACTTAAGCGGACGTGTGGATTTGACGCGTATCCAGAAGTACGGATTAATTGGAGTGAACTACTTCATTTTAACCGGACAATTAACCACTAATTAGCAATATTTTCAAATAAAAGAACTGTGACGCAAATGTCAGCTTCAGGTATAGGAAATTACATTTATCCGTTTTCCGGCTGAAGCACTTGTCGACATGTTCATCTAATTTAGACCTGCATCGTTGGTAATTTTCAAATGAAGAGATTCGATATTTAGATAGTAGTAATCATCTTCACCAGACTAATTTATTCAATTCTATAGCACTTTTAAACAACTTTTTGGAACATCCAACTTGGAAAATGAAAAGAGTATTTTATTTAACGTTTTTGTCGTGTTTGTTCCGTCGTGCACTTTTTGGTTTGATGGTTTGTGTAGCGAAGTATGTCGTTTTTTCCTTATTCTCTTCTGTTGTTTAGTTGTACTATTTTCTCTGTTTAGTATATTTTTACGGTGCTTTTTGTGTGCATTTCTTTGTATAGTAAGGTCGCGCTCGAAATGGTTTTGTCCTTATATTTTTACGTTTTCTACGTTCGGGTTTTGTGAATTTAAACTGCTCAGAAAATTCATCGTTACACTGTCAAATTTGTTCAAACTTGAAACTGATGAACACATGAACTTTAAAACTGGATGAAATTTTATTGCTGCAATCGATTTCACTTCGGTTTGAAGCGATATTTACTTCAAGTCTTTTTTTGGCAATCCAATGTTTTTGCATAAATTACGTACTTTTGATAAATTTCGTACAGGGTGAACAATACAGCGCAAATGTTCTGAAAGTCTGGCATGATCCCAGTTGAACAAAAAGTGCTTTTTTTGCTTCAACCGCAAAGGCATAAGGATGAACCTCAAATCTGAAAACAGTTTTCGATTTTTTTTCT
>NW_026018165.1:14297206-14310403 GCF_020466585.1 Dendroctonus ponderosae | reverse complement strand
CTTTCTGGGTCAAAACTACTCGAATTTCCTCACTCACGTTGTTACGACTGAATCGACTTTTCAATTCTCTATCCAACGATGCCAAAACGAAATCTGTGGCTCGAATGATTCTTAAGAAACTTCGAATAAAGGCCATTTAGTTATCTCTGGAATGGTGTAAAAACGAGCGTTCTTGCTCATTTTGCATGAAATTGCAATAATCTTGCGCCTCCCTTGCACAAAACGACGATCATTTTTCTAATTTCATATATAACAGAAAACTGTATTTAAAGCTGGATCCGTCCCTGCTGAAGACTAAATTTTCTATATAGAATTTGCTCAATGAACGGACTATTTGTAAGGAAACTTCGCTTAAATTGACCGTCTCATTTCTTCTCATTTGGGTCACTTTTAATGCAACCATGTAATATTTAATTTTTGCATAAAGTCTACTGTAGAAGTTTAGCTTCAACATGAGCTCCAGCTTTTGAAAATCAGTCCTAGAAGAAAAATGGTATCAGTCCTAGAAAAAAAGATGATTTTCTTAAATCTCCCTGTAAATAGCAGGAATAGGCTAAAATTTCAAAAACTATTTGAGATCTATATTGAATGCCTATCACGCTAAAATCTGAAAAAAAGCTTTTTTCTTCAACGAGGATCTTGCTGAATATTTATAAATGTAGCATTGGTTTATTGCAACTTTTTCTCTCAAAATAAATGTAGAATCCAAATGTGATTTTCTTTCAAGACAAAAGCAGTGGCGTATGATTTTTTCTTTAAAAACATTCATTAACGTATTGGATAAAAAAATAATTGAACACTTAAAATAGAAATAAATAATAGAATACTTTCCTGAGTGTGTTTCAATTCCAAATCAAAATTAATTCCTGGGTTTCAGTCATTTATTGTCTTTATTTATCAATTAAAATACGTTTCGGTGTATTTTTCCACCATCATCAGTTCTAAAAAAACTAATTTTAATTTTAATTGATAAATAAAGACAATAAATGACTGAAACCCAGGAATTAATTTTGATTTCGAATTGAAACACAGTCAGGAGCAGTATATATAAGTATATACAATCTAGAAATAATACCAGAACAAAAACTAAACTGTTTTGCCAAATTTGCTCTAACTTTGAAACTGGATAAATTTTGATTGCTTTTGCCTTGAAAGAAAATCACCGCAACACCAAAATATTGATTTTTGGAGATCACCCTGTAAATAAAAGAAATCGAAAAAAAATCAAAAACCGTTTTCGGATTTGAGGTTCATCCTTATGCCTTTGCGGTTGAAGCAAAAAAAGTATTTTTTGTTCGACTCGGAGCATGCCAGACTTTCAGAACATTTTCGCTGTATTGTTCACCCTGTACGAAATTTATCAAAAGTACGTAATTTATGCAAAAACATTGGATTGCCAAAAAAAGAATTGAAGTAAATATCGCTTCAAACCGAAATGAAATCGATTGCAGCAATAAAATTTCATCCAGTTTTAAAGTTCATGAGTTCATCAGGTTCAAAGTTTGAACAAATTTGATAGTGTAACGATGAATTTTCTGAGCAGTTTAAATTCACAAAACCCGAACGTAGAAAACGTAAAAATATAAGGACAACACCATTTCGAGCGCGACCTTACTATACAAAGAAATGCACACAAAAAGCACCGTAAAAATATACTAAAAACGTATTTTAATTGATAAATAAAGACAATAAATGACTGAAACCCAGGAATTAATTTTGATTATTTCTAGATATTTTAGTTATTGTTTTGGAGTAATTATATGATTATTCTTGGCGAGAATTTGATGGATTAGTAAAGTTAGCTGGTTTTTTGTGGCTTTTAGTATTAAGTTCCCCTTTTGATGTCGTTCTAACGTGGACGATCAGTGCAGTGTCGTCGGCGTATAGTAGTTTGTATTCTTCGCGTGGATTCTTATATGTTCTTGAATTTGTATTGAATATTTTAAAAAATTAAAACTTTACTCGTTTATTCACTTCCCATTTACTCTTATTTATTTACAGTTACAGTGCTTGCAGTTGACAAGTAAATTACCTAGAAGAAAATTTTATTAGGGCACCGTACAAAAGTTAATTAATTTCACGTTACAAATGTTGAAACGCGGAGGACAGCCGAACTTCGTTTGCCTTTCCCATAAATAATCGACGATCCGTTTTATACGTTCACTAGGTATTTGTGTTCGACATGGAACACTAGCCAGTTAATAGACAAATAAAATTTTCATCACTGTTGTCAGGTTAACGACCCGTCTGATTGGCTCCATTGAATTTTTTGTACGTTTTTCCTGAAAACACCCAGAGTACTTGCACACGCAGTTTTTACTCCAAACAACTTTTTCCTTGAATCTATAAATAGGGGGGCACTTAAAAGCTCCAAGAGACGACAGCAAAAAATATCAGCCCAAATGGAATTCCTTATCGATATAATTTCATCTAACCTAATTAACTTATGCTTTATTAGTGCTCTTACACTTCATATTGTCTAATTAACTTAAACATCTTTCTAGCGCACTTTTTCAAATGGATTTTAATTCCTGGGGCATTTGATTAAGCATATCCATTATCTTAGGGAAGTTGAAAATGCAATTATCGTTTAGCGTATTGGGACTATTAGTAGGTGCTAAGTGCTGATGGTATTGATATTATCGTTGAATCAAATGAATGGTTCTTCAGATGAAATTTTTCACTAACTCCTATTAGGGTAGTTGAAATAGTGTAAAAAACATACAGATTGACTCCAATGAATGTCGAAATAGACGACGTGAAGTTGATTTAGAAGATGCAAGCACACATACGTCTCGATCAGGGAACAAAATTCACTAGACGATGCGGTAATCTAATAATCGCAATATTGGAAAAGCGATGGTGGTAATTCCTGGAAAAGTCCCTGTAAGTGCCTGTGGGTAATGTAGAGTGCCTCATCGATAAGTCCCACTTTGTACGTCAATCTCAGCCAAGCCGCAACACTTTCCAGTGTGACAAAGAAGCGTGTCACTGTGCCTTCGAACTTCCCGAGGGAATTATCTATCTTAAATTTTCGAAAATTGTTTACCCAGGAAAAGGGTTCGGTTTGATTCATATTTGCCGTTTGATGTGGCTTGGAACTAAGTAGTCTGATACAATTAGGACATCCTCATATCGGTAATTTCAGCTAAAAGTTCATTATTATCTACGAGAGGAATATCTCTGATATGGAAACAAACTTGAAGAAAAGAAATGATAAAGAAAGAGTAATACTAGCCCAAAAAAGTAAATGTAAATGGGCTTTTTCTGTGCAGCTCCTGAAGCAGATAAGGAATCATCTCAACTTTCAAATTATAGCTAAGTTATTAGGGTCTGATCTCTTTTGTGGAGATCCACTGCTGTTTTATTCTTAAACATTTGTTTGCCCATTCAATTTGGAAACTTTTTTGCCTTTCGTGTTGTTTATGTAACTCCTATTGTTTTTGAGTTACTTGATGATTCAATAAAACGACAAATAAACTGTATATATACAGTAGGATGCAGTGTTCTCAGCGAAAACTGCAGGAAACGATAGAGAATCGAAAAACTATATGAGTTCGCATTACAAACTGTACTCGGCAAACGCTTCGTTAAGGAAATAAGGCGTCTAAGTATGGTTTCAAAAATTATTTGTTAAAAAATTTAATTTACTAACACGTTAATAGAGTTATTCAATCAAAAAATTGATACGCCAATGCTTTTCATAAAATAACATATTGGATTCTTCGAGCTCTCTGGAAAAATCGGTGTATTCAATTGAAAAATAATTGATAATCATTTAATGAAATTATTGTTTAAAATGTTGTTCATTTAGTAGTGCAATTGAGACCGTCTAACTAATGAATTTTGGACAATTTCTATAGGTCTGGTTGTTGAGGAACATCACAGATAGATATTGTGATTTTATGCCATTTTATTATAATTTTTTTTATTTTTTACTTGAAAACGTTGAGTTCAGATAAATTGAAAGGCAACTTTTTCTCAAAATACATAAAGAATCCAAATGTGATTTTTAACATAATCATTTTTTATTCAAAAACATCGATTAACGTGTTAGTCCAGCGCCACGGACAAAACAAAAAAAAATAGTTTTCTTGCAAAATATGCTCTCTCGTTTGGAGTTCGAGCCTGTAAAAAATTCGTTTAAATATCGACAGGCGTCTGGCAACAATTAATAAATTTGATTTTTTCAATCCAAACTTAAACAACCTGTATTTCCTTAATAAAGCGTTTTTTCGAATATAGTTTATCGACTCATGATTTTGATTTCCTAATGTGCAATATTACAAGAAATGGCAAAAAGCAAACTAAAAACAGTTAAAATTAACATACATTTAAATAAAAGATTGCCTTAAAAATGTATTGCATATAAAATCCGTACGAGACTTAATAAAAATTGTGTATCTTGTAGAAGAAACATGTTTGTCTTACTTTTTGCCGGGTACCGGGTGTTTCAGAAATAAATCCACAACTTGGTGAGATAGAAGGTGTTTAATTTAGTGCTTTTGAGTTCTTTTTCCGTTGCAACTATTGCAATTTTTAAAACATTCATCATTTATAGTTACTCGTCTGTTTAATTTACAAAGTTTCTTGCATTTTCCTTCGTATCTGCGCCATTTTCGAGTTATTTGCCAAAGTATCAATTAATGCATGCCATGTGATTGTCCCAGGATTAGACGATAGTAGAATTTGTCGCTTACCAGTAATTACCAATAAAAGGCATTGCTAATCAATGTGCCCTTAGGTCATTTACTGCCCAAGAAAAGTTAGAAGCAGTTTAGTAAGAGCGAAAATTTTTCTTCCGTTAGGGCGACGATTTCAATCTCGAAAAAGCTGAGTTTTTGGTCATATTGTTATGAATCGGACATGCTAATTTTCATGTCCGCCTACCAACCCGAAAGTTTATCGGTCTATTTATGGAACAACCTGTACAGGATATGGTTCAGAAGGAATAATGAAAATCCAATAAATGGTGATCAGTCTATGAAGACCAGCAAATGAGCTGTGATTAAAACACTAGAGAAAAGCTATGTGGAATGAATGGTAAAATATGCGGTTAAAATATAGCGTAAACGAGTTTCTTAAACTTTTGAAATCTGTTTTACTTCCGCAGTTCGAAAATCTTCGAACCAACCAAAAATGGATCCATATATTGGTACGTTTTAATGGTTTCAATTAAATTTGTTCTCATATCGCAAATCGTGGGGCAGGAAAGAATTAATTAATTTTCACGAAATCTTATAGAAGTTTAGTAGAGCTTGCACCACTATCCGAATGGCGTATTTTTCTAATTAAAATTTTCCCGCATTTTCGTCATAATCGAATCGGCAAATCCGTTGCTAAATGGAGTCAAGAGCCGTGAGAAATGGCGGCTAAGTCAAGTGAAAAATTAGATCAATTATTCAGATTTAATTGTGTTACCTAGTAGTATGAACTGAACGGAGTCGAAGTCGTTCGTAGTTTTAATTTGAATGTCTGCAGATAAACATTCGTTAAAAGAGCTCGGCACTGTGAAAACGGTCTGAATACGGACTGGCAAAGGGGGAGAATGTGGAAGTTGCTGGAAAAGAGCCGAATTGTTCAAAATTCAATTAATTAGGAAGATATTCCGAAAATATTTAAAACCTGCTGGTCTAGACGGATTTTAAGCAGCTTAAGTAATTCAAAAGATGGTAAAGCACGCGACTGGAGGTTCGCCTTTTGAGCTTTAATCACGCAGTATTCGTATGGGATTCATAAAAATCAATCAACCCATGAAAATCTTTTGAAGTGAGTGGAGAAGCTCTGAGCGACGATTTTTGTTGGATTAATTCCTTCACATTTGGAAATACATAATAGTCACGCTTTAATCGCTTGTATTAAATTCGTAATACAGGATAGAAAATCCCCAATTTGCGTATTCTTTTTTGGAAGCCTTTTGCTTAATGATTAAGATGTTTATAAAAAAGGCCCCGCTAAAGCAAGACGTGTTCTGAGAATGAGAAGTAATCACCATAAGCCCGGGTAGCTCAGTTGGTAGAGCATTGGACTTTTAATCCAAGGGTCCAGGGTTCAAGTCCCTGCTCGGGCGTAACTTTTTTGTAACTTTTTTTGTCTTCATTATTTTCATAAATTAGCTTTAATTTAGTTAACTTGGAAGACATTTTAGTTCTTTTATAATTTTTACCTGATCAACCGTTTTCAAAGCTGTTTTGTTGCCAAAACCAATTTTAACTCATATTTTTATTCAGTTGTCTTAATTCTTCCGGTTTATAATAATTAATGCAGTAATTTATTTAAGTTGATTTCATATCAAAATAAACTCACCTCCAAGTTAGGTCCGTATAAGGCCACTTCATGCCGTGAATTGAGTATCTTTTCCGCCTGCCTGATGTAAGTCCGATTTCTTTGTCGGGTAAGCCGCATCTGAAAACATCGAAAAATGTTAAGTTTTTTGCCTCAAATCGTCACTTTTCTTTGAGAAGAAAGATTAAAGATCGAATTTCGATTCATCACCAGTTACATTTGTTAGATACAGTTACTCCATTTAACATGCACAATTAATTTCAAATTAAATCAAACACGGAACAATATTTTTTTGAAATAGAACCTTAAAATAAAAAAACATTTTTTTCGATTATGTATATTATTTTTCATACAAATCATCAAGTCAAAATTTCTAAAAAACGTCGATCAAATTGTGGAGTTCACAAGAATTTTTAAAATTAATACCTGGGCGTTTTCATCAGTTTCATCGTCCTGGCATCTAGCTTTCCAGTAACGGGAACTCCAGCAAATTCCTGCATCTCTTTGATAGCACTCCGTATCGATTCCTCTGTCCTCAAAGCAAACGCGCCATCTGCCGACTTGGGCATGTAGCCAAAATTCGTTAAATAGTCTTGCTGAAGCAACCAAGAAAACACTAATTAATACAAAACATCGACAATCAGACAGAATGGYGAATACGCTATTTTTTAAATTSAATTAATAGCGCATCCCCCAAATTCAATAATTTTTCGTGTGTAAAAAATACTTAGAGGCGAAATATTTCATCAATTTTTTGCTTTTAAATGTTTTGCCCTCGTCACCAATAAAACAAACGTATTCTGATAATTATTTATTTTTRATATTTTTTTGATACGAATAGTAGGAATATTGAATGTCCAACAAAGGCTATTGACATTATTTGTTCCATCGCGATCATGTTTTGATATTCCTAAGTTTTATTTTCTAAAGCATAGTCTGAATGCCGGTTTATGCTACTGCTAGACCGCCTAAAACTGTGTATTTTTTCCACTATAAACAGCTGAAAGGCGTTAAAGCGGTTCATCCTCTGATATTTGCTATACAATGATTATTAAACACTTCTACAGTAGTAAAAAACCATTTAGGTGGGGCGAATTGCTGGCAACAGGTTATTCATTATTAATTGGATTCCTAAAGGATGCATCAATCAAAATCAATTTTTCTCGGCAAGTCCTACTCCAATGCTCTATTGACTTGCACATTCTGAGCAAAAAGCAAGTAGGCCAAGATGAACTGATGATGACTAATAGTTCGAAATTCGTCATGAGATGTCTTCTGTTATTTGCATGGGAAGAGTGGAAAGTGCTTATTTATTTAGTGGCTTTTATTACATGTAAATGTAAATTATTAATCGATCCAGAACTTGAAATTTTACAAAAAAATTAATATTGCAAATGTTATAAAAGCAAAGCAGAACAGGCTTAAAATACATTTGAAATGCATTTGTTTATGCAACGAAACGAAAGCGGGAGACAGAAATCAGAATTTTTGCCAGCTACTTTCTGTTCTTCTGTTTTCGGCGGAACTTTGTATTCAAGTGGGTTCAAGTTTTTTTTTATCATTTTGTATGTCGACTTTTCTCTTAAATTATTAGTTTATGGATACAGAATATGTCATTGTTGAGCAAAAATTCTACACTTAATCGAAACAACCATTTTTGCTTATCTGTTTGTGAAAAATCAAAAGTACTTTTTCCAATTTCGGTTGTTGAACAGAATTTCGAATATAAAAAACAAGAATTGGATGTAAAAATCTTGACTCTTCTAAAAAGAGAGACAACTTATTGCAATATAATATTGCAAAAAAATCAATAAATCCCTAGGAGCCCAATGGCAAAGAAAAAAATCTTGTAGAAATAGCAATAGAAAATTAAATATTACTTCCAATTCCATTAACATCGCTAATGAACTAACATAATCACTACCTGCGCGAAGATAGGTATCTAAACTGTAATCAGACAGTCAATTAACGCATCAGTCCGCAGGAACAACAATAAGGCACAAAAACGCGTCTAATTAGAAGGAGAAGATGTTGAAGAAACCCAATTACCAAACTGTCAATGCAATTTTTTTTTTCGTCAACCAAACCGCTAATGGTTGTAACAATAACAAAACACAAAACGTGCGATGACAGCAGATGTCTCCGTTTAAAACGCTTTTGTTTGGAATCTGGCCATGCCAATGCACAGACAATTTCATATATTTTTAGATTCCGAATTGCATCATCATTACTGCAAGAACAGCAATGGTGGAGCGTTAAATAAGTGCGGGTTCACGTTCATTTAGTTGCCTTAAAATAACGGGGTTTAATCAGATGTTAATTAGGAGATAATAAGACAAAAGGAAAAATAGGCACAACATGTTCCTGATGAATGATATTAGTGGTCATTCATGTGTCTGCAGAGTTTTTTAAATTTTCTCTATTCTCTTTATGTTCAAGTATAAAATATTTAAAAAAGCACACATTTACTTGCGAAATAGTGCAAGGGAAACTATACATTTATTGATAAATTAATTCTAATTCTGTTTCAATTTTTTTGCTTGAAATGTTATTTAAATTTTAAAATATTTTTTGATATATTTTAAATGTTTACAACATTTAATATAAAATTTTCTATTTTTAATATTTTAAATGAAATATTTTTAATAAAAATATTTTAAAATTTAAATAAAATTTCAAGCAAAAAAATTGAAACATAATTAGAATTAATTTATCAATAAATGTACAGTTTCCCTTGCACTATTTCGCAAGTAAATGTGTGCTTTTTAAATATTTTATACTTGAACACACTTCATATATTATTATGCTATCTTGAAGGTATTTCAACAAACTTTTGGAAAATTTTTAATTGTCAATACCTTGAGTCACACGTTTCTGGGTAAATCGGTTGCATAAGAAGCACTTTTCATTTGAATGTAAGACATGACTTAGATGGCGGTTGTATAATTGAATGGCCACCTAGATCACCTGAATTGACACCAATTGACTTTTTCTAAGGGGTCATGTTAAGGCTGAAGTTTCCAAACAGGAGCCAAAATTAGGTCAAGACATGTAAAAAACATTAAGACAGAATTTTAGTACAAACTTTACAAAAAATATCCTCCAATTACCCGTAATCTTCCACCCCGTCTTGGTTGCACCACCACCCAAACGACACCAATTTTTTCAAGCCTCTTGAATTTTAGTTCAAATTTTTTTAAATAATCCGGAGAACTACTGTACATTTGAATCAGCCGAAACTCTAGAAATGTGCTTAGAATAGAATAGAAAGGAATTCTGGTATCGTAGAATGACAAATTGCAGGAAAAGTTTATGTTTGCAGGGACAAAAAATTGCAATAAAAAATCAATCTACTAAGGGCTTTTCCTTATAAAACACCGACAAATTAAGCAACCATTTTTATCTCTCCAAGTTTCTGAAATGAGAAAATCACGTTTAACAATCAGCTCGGATTGAATGCGGTTAATTATTCAAAACAACGATCAGCGAGCGATTCCAACTTGCATAAAAATGACTGTAGATTTTGAACCAGCTGAAATTCCCATCAACTCTACACGACGACCGGGACCATGACTTATTCATTTCTTGATTGGTTCACAGTGTCAAAGGTGAAAGACTTATTTGTCGAAAGACTTCCTGCTTGATGTTATTATTAGATTATGCAATCAGCTTGTCGTATTGGACTATTAACCAATGTGCTTGCATTATTTGCTTGCTTTGAATGATCAAGCATTTGTTTTTCCGATGCGTTACCATCAGCGGTCAGGAGCACTCAGTTTGAAAGAAAAATTAACTGGAAAAAGAAACAATGTAGACAAATTTTGCAAATTCGAATCAAAGTCGACAGCGAACTCTATGGATGTTCTATAGGATCTTGCAACGAAATAGGCAAGAAACAAATTTATTTAAAAGCCAATGATGACAAAGATTTCGATTATTAAACACCAAATATCATAATAAAGACTCGGAAGTTTGCCGACTATTAAAGCAAAATGACAATGCAGCCAAATATGTCCTCAAAAGGTCGTTACTGGAAGCAAAAGGTTCCTTCGAGCCGGATTTGAACCAGCGACCTATGGATTTCCACAACCTCAACCATCTACAGTCCACCGCTCTACCAACTGAGCTATCGAAGGTTGTAAAAGTAAACCAAAAACCTCTTAAAATGCGTGTTACGATTACTTAAATTGGGGCCACCCAATGGCTAACCCGCACCACTTTACTTAAGCACCAATCGAACAGTCCATAGGTGGACACTTGGTTTCTTTGGCCATCGACTACCGTTTTCAAGTGTTCTTGGAACTGAGATTTGGCCATCGGAACCTGAACAGAAGGCTTTTGTTCGTAAGACGAATTGCATTTTGCTCAGCAACTGACCCAGATATCGCTCAGTGTTTAAAAACCTGCATAAAGCCATTTAGCGGCACCGATTTAAAATTAGTAAATTAATGGTACCGGTGAAGGCTCAAAAGAATGGCTGTTTTGTCCAAGATTATAATTTATATCATAAACATTTATAAATCGTATAAAAACATCAACAAGAATTGTCTTGGATAAACAGCGAACATGAAGGGCGTGGTACTCATGTGAAAATCTCATTATCAGGTGGACAAAAGAACGTTTTTCAACACAACAGGCATTCAGGTCGAAGAAAATTTTTAATTTTACGACCGCCTCGTTTGTTTAAACAGTGATTTTTGAAAAATCAACTTTCTGGCCTTGGAGAAATTTTTCCCTTGAACGGATTTTCAAAACCGTTCTAAAGTTGGAACTTCGATATTCTGAGTTGCATAAATGAACGAAATATTTGAAAGTGAACTTCAGTTCAGTTGAAAATGTGCCAGATTCACAGATTTCAGGAGCAACTCTGATTTGGATCATTTCTAATGCACCCCTGTATGTCCAACTTTTGTCTTAAATTGTCTATGAAGTTTAGCTTCAACATGAGCTCTAAATCGATCCAAGAGCAGAAAAGTTGTTGCTGTGAAACCATAAAGGTGATTTTTTTAGACCCGCCTGTAAATAGAACAGACGGCCGAATAATTCAAACCCCGTTTCGAATCTGGTGTATCTTTAAGTTTTTGGTGTTGGGATACGAAAAACCCTTTTGGTCCAATTAGGAGCCTGCCGAACTTTGCAAAATTTGAATTTTTTTGTTTGCCGCCCTGTAGGAAATTTATCTGAGATGCTTAATTTGTACCAAAACATGGGGGTCAAAGACCAAATAGCCCTAAGCAATCGGAATTTATCCCCTTCTAAAGTTAGGAAACATTTGACTGTGTAACGTTCATTTTACTGAGCAGTTTATATCCTAATAAAGTATGCAATAAACTCGAACTTCTTGTTTATTTTTATCAATATTTACCGCACATTTCCGACAAACACTAAAAGCTAAAACTTCAATCAAGTCAGCAGACATTGAAACAAAAAAACTTTCAACTCTGTTTCGTTTTTTCGCTTTTAATATAAATTTTCATCTCGCGTTTATGCACCAAAATAATCTCCCCATAATTGATATCAAACACCCATTTGCGTGAATCTCCCGCCTTTCCATGTGCTACACTGCACAAATAAAACGATCTACACTCGTTCAAAGCATCTATAAATATCAAAGATCAAAACTTGTTTCACGTTCAATGTAACGAGTCATTTCTGTGCTAATTGGCAGCGATCAAATGTTAAACGACAATTTACAAACTTAGTTCTGCGAAAATGCGACAATCGGCATTTTTATTTTCCCTTTTGGAATTGTCGGCCTTCAAGTCCTTTTAAAACGGAAAAACTGAAGTGACTCTCGTTATCTTTATAGATGAATAATTTTCCTTTCAATGGCCGATGTTTGTCGTTCGCGTCTGCACCAAAGAAAATGTTTATTGATCTTTTGCAACCATTTGTTGTGAGTGTTTGTTTATGTCCGTTTATTCAGGATGTTGAAGAACAGTTTCTTGATGAAAACAGTTAATAGATCTATAGAGGAACATTTCAAACTATGACGCCATTCGCAGTGGCTCAGAAGAGTGAGATCAAGTAAAAATACGCGCAACTTTTAAATGGTTTTCTATGGCTGGTGTTAGTGCATGTTTTTCTGCTATGCATAGGTTTGTCGTTCCATATCAGTGCTTCTTTCAACATTTCTTTAACAACTTCACTTCCTCAGAAGAATCAAGTTGCTTTTAATAAATAAGACGGTGTTATTTGGCCGTTATTTAGAGTCTTCCGAAGAAGCCAAACCAGGACGTTTTGAAGAGGACAATTTAAAAACTAACCACAAACACGCTGTGATGCTGCCACGTTTTATTCCACAAATCGCAATTTTTGCCATTATTATTGTACATAAGATAAGATGGAAAGAGATGCCTGCTGACACTTTTTACACAAAATTCCCTACTTTTCCTTTAAGTTTGTATTTTGCATATACATATATTAAATGCGAACATGCCCCTTTAAAAATGAATACCATTCCTTTTTTGTGTGGTCGTTGGTGTCACTGATGAATTTATTAAAACGATGAATATATGAATGTATTCTTCTATATTTAGCATTATATCTGAAAGGTAATCTTCTGTGTCCAGACGGAAGAATCGACAACGTTTAAAAATATACATACAATGCACAATGTGATCTGTTATTTGGCTTCCTCTCTACCTAATAAGCACTTTGGTTTAGCTGTAAGGTGGATGAACTACCGAGTCTTGTATCGACATTGTCATTATTGTCTAGTCGGGCCTCAGGATGACATAATGTTTATTTGTACCGAATCAATCGCTATTTCCATATTAATGGATCAATTCGGATTAAAGGGCGGAAATGTCGAATTTATTACAAAAAGAATACAAACAATATTCGGAGAGGCCTTTAAAAATATGAGCCTCCAGATCAGGAAGGTTGTATTAATTTGATGGTATTTTAGAT
>NW_026018165.1:14232085-14296207 GCF_020466585.1 Dendroctonus ponderosae | reverse complement strand
TCTTTTTTAAAGACAAAAATTTTTGAGGCAAAATACCCAAAAAGAAGTTTGTAAAAAATGAATCCGCCTCAACAATATAGAACTTATCTACGAATATAATTGTATACGATATTATATACTTAGTTGATTTTGTATGATTTATATTGCAGACTGAACATCGGTAAATTTCGGGAGTTCAGCTCCTAAAAGTGGCATCTCGAAAAAATAAACGAATTTTGAAATCTGTCATCGCAGTATTTCATAGCCTTTTAAATATAGCTCCTGCTGTGATGATTTATTTCGATTTCTCCAGTCGGAAATTATAAAACAACCCATAAGAATTTAACTCGTTCCATACTGGGTTGAGTGAACATTTTCAATTAGCAGATATTCGTCTGAAAAAGTCCGCAGCATTCAGTTGCATATTTGCTCAAAAGTTTCTCAGCCAGATTTGTGCAACACGTGTTTAATTGAATAAACGATTGGAATAATCATTTATATAAAGTCTACAGATATTTGTTTAGTTTACTCAACTAAAAATATTAAGTAGACTGCAATACAGTAAATAGAGTCCATAAATTGCGGTTTGTTTGACATTCCCAGGCGATGTTTACTCTCAATAAAAATTTGGGTCACATTAAAGTATGGCAGGCAGTAGATCCCCAGATTTACTAACTGAAAAAGTGCATTTCTCATTTTCCGTGTCAGATTTCGATTGGGGCAATGATTTTCACAAACAGTGACTGCCAGGAGATTCAAATGGATTTGCCAGCAAAACTGAAATAGATTTTAACGTAAATATGTCAGCAATGGGACTAGTAGTTTGCTTATGGGGTATACCTGTCCGGAACAGTCTGCCTGTCTAGCTTTTAAGATTTAAAGGGCCAAATAAAGCAAAAACGGGGGCCCGAAGTCGCTTCAGAAGCTATTTTCGTCGGATTTTGGATGTGTAATTGACTGCCACGAACTAGACTAGATGATACACAGTCATCGTATACTTTTTTCTTAGTTTAAACCAAATTAATTCCTTGCCAGTCGAATTGGAAAAAATTGTGAAAATAAGGTCTTAAACAGATGACTGTAATAAAGTTATAAAAACTTGGTTATCAAAAAACTAGTTTAGGTAAAGTTTCAAGACGTCCCATTCGGATCATCGACTGGTGTTGATAGAAAACTGTTTTTACTTTCGAAAGTTGAACTGCAAAACTTTTCCATGACCCGCGCCTGAATGAGTCATTAATTTGTAGTCGAGCTTTCAGACATGGCGCGGTGCTGCCACATGCACCCCGCCTTTAATTATTTAATTTATTCATTTTATTAAGGCAAATGATTTCAAGGAAATGATATAAATCGACTGAGTATACACGCGAACCGATGTTTCAGGTCAAAAGACACTTTATGTTGGTTGTTTGCTGCATGCTTTCACGGCTTTTTCGGCTGATTTATTCCCCAGCCGATGAAGCCTCCAATTAATTATTGTCAGAGGATGGTAAGATGAACAACATTGATTTACTATCTTTGATTAAGATAGTATGTAAATTGACAAATTAACAGTTGGAGTTTGATAAAAAAAAGCGGAAAAAATTATCAGTTTCTTGATCGCTTCTTTTCATCAGTTTCTTTTAGCTTCTTTTCATCGGTTTTATTTCACACATTTCCAGATCTCACATTTTCATTAAAACGGCCTGAAATACTATTTCAACGCTGGGGAAATACAAATAAATGGATAAATGAACTTTTCAACTTCAACTGCCGCACTATCAGAATATGTTAAACAATCGTTCAAGTGTTCTGATGATAAGATAAAGAAGATCCAACTATCCAATTGTGCATGAGCGCAGAACAACTAAAAACACTGCAAGGTGTAGGCAAAATTGCCAAGAAATTGTGAAAATTCGGCTAGAAAATTCAATACTTTTGCATATTTCACCATACTTCGAAAGTCATTTGGCTGCCATCCATAATGATTTTTAAAACTGTGTTAGATGAGATGTAGAAAGTTATAGAAACACAACGGATTCTTCTTGTCTGGTCCTATTTTGATCTGTTAAGGCCACACACACTGAGAATCGTAAATTTATCCATCATACAGTGTACGTTCGAATAATAAACTTCATACACACTGGTGAAAAAAGAGAAAACACAAACATATCCAGAAACGAAAAGGGGGCTACAATGTAAGCGTTTTGAATTTAAAAAATAAACACATTTATTTTTTATGCATCTTGTCCAGTAAATATTATGAGTGATAGTGATATTAAAATTATAATTATTAAATTTATGGCTAGTTAATATTTTTTTGTTGCGACAACTTACAAATTAAAGAGAAAAGAAATATGCAAAAGACAATTTCACTCTTCAGCGAAAAGATGATTATTTAAAGTTTTAAAATTCATTGCAAGGATTATGGCATGCCTTTTTTGAAAAAAATTGCAAGTTTCTTAATAATATTGATTTGAACTTTGTGTTCAATTAAATTTCAAGTCTTCAAAATCTGTGGAAATTTGCCCAATTTTATCGAATTTCAAGACATACTTTCTGGTTGTTTGGTAGCAATGCCTGTCAGTCAATTTGAGCTTATTTATGGCCTCAGGCAACGTCCGTTCAAGATAATTTTATCAATAAACTGTGCGGGTTAGGTGGAATTAATTAAATTTAGACCAGTTTTCAATGGACATTTGATTTAAATTAAAGGCAATACGTACATAAAGAACAACATGATTATTTTTAGGACGCAAAGGAAAAATGGAAATAGAATAGAAAAAAATAATTCAATGTTATCAAAGTCGAAATTTTCGCCTCGAATTCAGATGGATAGCAGCAAAAGTTTAGGAGAAATTTAGCAACAATAAGGACCAATCAATCAAATATAGTTCGGATTTCGCGGTCATTGCTTGAAACTGCTGATATTTTCGGGCAATCTTCTCTCATCTTCAGAGGTGGCACAGTAGCTGAATTTGATCAAATCTAATTATTTTTTTTACTTCCGTTCTTTTATTTCCAATTTTCCTTTGCGTCCTAAAAATCATCATTTTGATCTTTATACACATACCTACGTATTGCCGAGTGAAAAAATTTCATTCAAAAGCCATTGAAAAACGATCTAAATGTAATTAATTCCACCTAACCGGCACAGGTTTTTGACAAAATGCTCCCAAACGGACGAACGAAGGAAACAAATTATTTTCTACTACGGTCTAAAATCTCGAAAACCCCATCAATTGTATGCAATAATAATCAGTCTTATTTAATATTAAAAAATAGTTAACAACAAGGACCAAAGTCCTCAAACCACTACTCAATTCCCTAACCATTAGCCTCTAGAAATACACATTATTCTGGACGTTTATTCCCGTCATAACATTTATATTAATTTCTGGGACTGAAACGCACAATTAACCCCGAAGAATCGTAAATATTTGAAACGAAGGAATGAGGGCGCATGGTTTGAATGCACATGATCTATTTGGACGCTTCATTAAATTTATCGCCCAAGCCGGCGTATCGACCAGACCTGCACCCCATTTTCGGGGTAAATTTGGCAAAATATCATATGACTCTTTACACGTACAAAGCAGGAAGGAACGCCTTCTGTTTATTGAGCGAATGACGACAGTCACGCAAAATGTCCAGTTCTCACTCACAAAAATATGCTAAAAATTTCCCTGTTGCTTATGAAGGCATTCAATAAACAGAGGACATTTCTTTCTGTTTCCTAATATAAAAATTGTATCAATCATAGATTAAATAGGGCTTTAGTTAACCAAAAACGTATATATTCTTTTAAATTAGCAATCTAAAAAATGCATGTGGACAAATGGGAAAACATGATGGGAAAAGGATTAACATCTTAATCGCAATTATCTTGCTTCCCCATTAGTTTTAACTAAATTGACTTGCTTAAAGTTGGCGTTCATTGCCTAAACCAGAAAGCTGAAAGCTGATAATTTTGGTTATAAACTGTGAAATATGCGTTTATCTCCACCCAGTGCGCTTCAGGTTAAGTGGTGCCATAAATATTCAACAAAATTGCAATAAATTCCTCCAGATATAAAACTTGCGAGGTGCACTGGAAACTGAGCCTGCTTCGAACTCCACCAAAACGGGATATTTTGAAGGATTTTTTCAAAAATTGTCGCGTTTATTTAATTAATAAACGACGCAATTTCAAAAGTACATGACACACATTCTTGCAAAATGATATATGATAATTACAAGCTCGCATGTATCAAGTCTGGTTTGCTCTTTAAATGTTACTTGCAAGGAAATCTCTATTTGGCGACATTAAGGCTCGTTTTAACTAGCATTAATAAATGTCATATTGCAAGTAATTGGAGAAAAAGGAATACGATTCGTCAAGACTTGATTGGAAAATATTGATATTAACTCTAATTTAAAATATGGTAAGAAAAAACGCAACTGGATTAAGATCAATTTGATACAATTTTCGATGATTTATTGCCATGTTCGATTGCCAGATGTTCAGTTTTCATCTTCTGATTCAAATAAAAGTGTAAACCCAAGGATAATTTGAAATAACAAAAAATATTGTGAGTCAGCTATTGACATTATCAACAATTTTCCCATCAAGAGCAGATTCTAAAGGAAATCCCGGTTTACATGACATTAAAGCGTTTTAGTTCAACAAGCGTAGTCATAACTTGAGCGAACCGCAAGCCATAATTCGTCGTCTGGACTTTAAGGAAAATAGTGCATTTTATTTCCATTTACTTATCTGACAGATTAATGAAGAGTTCAGTGGCACAAGTTAAGCGGCCGTTATTAGTTTGCTCATTTTCTTTCTTTTGTAGCAATTAGTGCAAATACAGCTTGCTAGAAAAGGAAACATGTTGGCGGTCGGTTCACAGGCTGATTGTTTAATGAGGTTTAGTTTTTCGCACAGATCAAGTCTGCATGTGTTTTCGTCGATAAACAGAACGTTGTTACAACATCATAAAATAGAAGCTAAAATTAATAGAGGATTAATAATAAATTTTAATTATTAATGTTTATTGTTGTTTCATGCGAAAGAACTATTAATCAAGTTTTGCATTTCTTGAAATATTGACCCCAAATTTTCGTTTTGAATACCCGAAGGATGGATTTTGTAGCCCTTAATAATTCAGAACCACCCCAGTCTATTTTCCAGCTCTGCGAAAACGATAAGCTCTCATAGTTGAGCGACAGTAGGAAAAGGGAAAGGCGATCGATAAAATAGTCTGTCGTGGGTTTTCTTGAATGAAAATTGGAGCGCCAGTAACTTATTGTGTCTGCTTTTCGTTATTTACGACGCTTTCGGATCAGTTCAATCCGGCGTACGCTTGAAAAATTTTCCTAGTTGGAAAGCTGGATAACTGATCTTGTTTCTACTAAATTTGCCGATGAGAAATTTGAAAAGTCCAGCTAAACATTTCTTTAAGGTGAACAGTTTCAGATGTTCCTCAATAAAAACGTTTTTTTCTGTTAAAATGAAGAACTCAATGCGCTTTTTGGGGCATGGAAAAATGAATCAAACGTACCAAACCAAAACAGCAGCAAACCACATAGAGAATCTCTTCGGTGTCGGATTTCTACAGACCCTGTGGATTGGAAGTCAAAAATAAATCTTGCTAATAAACGGGAAAAAAATGGCGAGGTATTCGCAACACAATCTCTTCGACCTTTTGCATTAACCGAACGTGTTGGTAAGATGAGAACCGGCAGCAGCAATTCCAGGGAGAATTCGTAGGTCTGCAAGTATTTCCGGCAGACAAATTTCTAATATTATCCCAACGACTTGTTTAAATATTCAAACGACTGCATTTGCACGCCTTCGCTCGGTCGTTTCGCTTATTTTAGTTGGCTTAACCTGCTTGGTGCACTTTTGATCTTCCTCGGCTGAAGAAACTGTAGCGAATTTCATTTTATTCGGAACGGGATTCGTTTTCAGGTAAATATTTCCGTCTAATCTGCACATTTAACTGCAGCAGGACGGTTTATGCAATTGTTTATGGAATTTCCTAATTAGAAAGTTTTTGCTAGACTAAACGGAGTTTGTTAGGATGAACTTATTCCAGACTTTCAGCGAGTTTGCCAACATTTAATTTTATATAATTAAAATGATTTGAACTTAAACTTAAGACAAATTTATTGTTTCTGACCAATTAGTACGGTTAATTCGAATAATGTCAACTTTTGCTTTATCTCTTCGTATTCTATCAGCTCAAGTCCCAGCAGCATATTACACAGTGATTCTAAATTTTCGCATGAATAATGAGCCTTCGGATGATTTCCTCCGCAAGTCTGAACCTCCAATCTAAACCTCAATATTCAGTTTTATTGGACGAGCAGTTTATTTGCATCACGTAACAACCGGAGCCTCAAGAGAATAAATAAAAGTGTGTTTGCACTGTGTAGGGAATGGCGCCAGCCTTATATTGATTGTCTAGATATTGCAAAGTGACAAACAACAATAAATAGATACACTCGTAAATATAACAGGAATATGGGAGACATTGTGTGCATAAGCGGCGGAAATTATGTAAATTGTAATATATTAAGACAAATGGTAACTATTAAACATTCTTGGACAATAACCTTTGTTTCGAACGTGCTAAGTAAGAATAATTATCTATTTATAGGCGTATATCTATCTGGAATTGCAATTGGTGGCGCTAGAGTGGTGCCTCATATTTACAGAGTGATTTGATGTTGCTAAAAAACTAATAACCGAGTAATTATTTATTCGTCAGGTTTTCTAAATAATTTATGCTTGGTAGAAAATGTCTTTGTCCGGTTGAGTCAGCAGAATGACAAATAGGAAACCGCATTAGGCCGGCATCAATGAGCCCATGTGAACTTACACTTTTTAAATCAATCTTTAAGAATATTCAATTTGAAACGGGCACAAATTAAGTGTGAAAATCTAAAGCAAACATTTCTTGAGTCTATTTGCAATTTAAACGAGCTCCCTTTACGTATTCTATGGCATAATGGACGGCAGTAAAATTGTTTGCTCAATGAAGATCTGGTAATTGAATTCATGGATAGCCACTTAAGGAACGTAGGTGCAGAAAACGGTGTTATTTATTATGCTTAATTGTTCCTTCAAGAAGAGCAACAACTGCGAGTTTACCAGAGGCGCACATTTTCCGCAAACCGCCGTGTACATTTCTCAATCAACATTTTCAGCCAGGACGTAGCCAACAACAAGTAAGTTTATTAACTTTCAATTTTAACGACCGACAATTTAAACAAATTTTATGGACAATGTAAGTCATATCAATAGCCTGTTCTTTGTTGGTAAATCGATTCGGGCAAGTGCACTTTTGTTATGCTAATGAATGCGTGTTAATGCACTCGTAAAATGTTAGATATTGGACGGAGCAATAAAATATTGCAAGGCCAGAAATGTGTTATTTACGTTGTTTGATCTTTCAGATTGAACTTGGCATAACACTTAATTAAGGCAATATCCTAGAGGTTCAGAAGCTTCGATGTGGGCAAGATGATTTTTTAGCGTTGAAATTTAGAAAAGTGTTGTAAGACCTTCAATTCCTGAACATTTCCTTGTAAAGCTGAAGTGGTATTAAGTTTTTGTGCGAACAAAGTGTAAAACAAACTGATCTCGCTATCAAATGCAGCCACACTTAACGATGACAAACAGTAAGCACCAGGCTTTTGTAAATGGAGCTTCTACTTCGTTGGCGCAAATACTGGAAATCGCGCAACTTGAAAACAGTAATTGTGCCGACAATGGGAAGATTTTCGTTGCTTTGTTAGCAACGCTTCCTTAGTTAGCTTGATCCAGTAGTTTCGAAATTAAATTCCAATAAGATGCAGCAACAAAGGAAGGAAGTCTTGCCAATTCCAAACAATGGCCAAGAAATCCTCAGTGGCTTGACAAGAATGATGGTTTCACCAGCTAAAGATCATTCCATCTTATTTCGACCAGCTGAGAAAGATTATCATTTATCTATAGCTAAATTGTTCCTATCTGGGCTATTATAGATAAGCTATAAGTGAGCCGTTTTCTCTTAAAGTGGTGTACTTAAGTGTATTTTTTTTGTATCAAGATATTTAAGGTTTTACATTTGAATAATTAGAAAAATATGGTATAATCTATATGATTTTTGCTTGTTTTGTACTGTATAAAATGGTCATTATCAATGAATTTCAAAGTAATTATATTTCTAACTTTATTATCTATGAACATTTGTTATGATACAAATAATGAAATTTTAACAGTTTTTTTTGGAAAAAGTTTATAGTAAATTGTATTAATTTATATTCTTTGTCAAAATTTTCTACTTTCCAAGAAAGCGACTCAAATATTATATCGTAGTTTAGTACCATGAAACGTCTCGGAAGCAGTTAATTGATGACTGTATTATGGAAAATATAAAATCCAACTTCGGTGTGTTCGCAATCAGTTGCAACATACAACCATATGAAATGAAAAAATAAATACTAGACATTACTTATAAACATGTGGAGGTTGCGTTGGAGAGTCCGAAAGTAGGTATTTTTGAGCAGCAAAAGCTCTTACATATATGCGAGTGAATCAACCAGTCGGGAAACTTGCTGTTTCTTCTCCAGAGTTTAAAGTACATTTGCAATCCAATCGTTGTGAGGCAAATGAGGAAAAAATAAAATTAAATGAACGCAATGTTAAGAACTCACAAGGAAGCTTGTGGCCAAGAACTCCAACATACTGACTCAAATGTCTAGAATAAACCAAGTAAACCTAAAAATGAGTTTGAGGATTTTGAAACTTCTTTTACCATCAAAAAACAATTTTACCCCTGAAAGCTTTCTACAAGCTTTAACAGTCCTAGTCGAGTAAGTCATACTAAAAATGTAATTATGTGTCATTTAAATTTGGCGCCATTCGATCGGTTCGACTAACGAGCTAAATTTAGTGCACATCCTTATTTCGTATCATGTCCTGATGTAATAATTATTATTTGTACAGCTTTCAGGGTCTTCCGATACTGTTTGGTGCTTACGAAGATAGTGAATAGTAATTAGATTTCCTTTCAACATTTTCATTGATAAATTTGTATGAAAAAACTGTCCATGAAGATTAATATAAATTTATTACCGCTTTTAACAATAGGGTTTTGCTGAAGCAATAACTAATACGCTCTGGCTTATGTCCAATTATAATCAAGTATTTATTGCACGTTGGAAACGGTATTTACCAACAAAATCCATATCAATTAACCCACTTTCCCAATAAAGCGGCAAATGGGATATCTCTTTTTAATACTTTATTTAAACAGCTTAATAGAACGGTTTACTCATTGTAGTTTAGAAGCCGAACTATGTTGTTAGGTTGCATCGGATTTTCAACCGAATATTCTTCAAAAGCATAATAAATTTCGTAACTACCGGCATTCGACATCATTATTGCATTATTTATCGTGACATGATCAATCCCAGTTGTTTTCAGACAATCGAGTATGTATCGGCATTCTGCTATGTGATCGAAATGCATTGTTGCATAATCATAAGTAAGAATGTAACTTTAAAATTGAAATCAACTTGTCTTATTCGGTATGTGCCCGCTATCTTGCTGTTTTGTTGACCTTCCAAAAAAGGCCGCTCGCAGGGTTTATTGATTCAATTTCGGGCCTCCAAGCATAATGCAAGTCATTTATGTATGCTGGTTTTTCTTCGTCTAAACAAAACATATAAACTAAGAGAATTGTGTGTGGGTTTTTCTCCAATCTACTAGCGGAAAATAATACATTTGTAAAGGCAGCAAAAGGGAGGGTTTACCAGGAGAAAAAACGTTGAATGGACAACTGGCATGCGTCGGAAATATTTTGGCTGTGTTTATTTGGATAGTTACTTACGTACTTTTCCAAATAGAGAAATTAAGGAAAATGTTTCAAAAATCTTTTAGACACTAAGCAATTGTTAATGCATCAAATTATGCCTAGGACGGGGTGTTTTTCGAGCACATGTAGAAAATTCAGGGAGTGTAGCGGAAGTGAGTAAACGGCCCTATAAACATGTGGCGGTAGAAAACTTATTGGCGTCGAGATAAAAAGCGATAAAGATATGTGGTAGCAGTTAAGGAAAATGATGTTCTTCACTGTCTGAAATGATTGGTTTTAGACCAGAACTAACAGTAGTTGGACACATTTTTTCGTTCAAACCACTCTCCCGCATAAAAGAAGGTAATACAAAAAGACAGTCAGATGATCTGAAATTATGCTCAAGCAAATTAACAAACGATATTAATTTCTAAGCGAAAAAGTATCTTAAAACATCTAAACATTTTACTTATGTTACCACTGACTTAGGCCTGTTCTTACTTGGCCGTCCACAAGTACGAAATTCTTCCATCGAGCCTAGACATATTTCAGCATTAAAATGCAGCTAAATTAACTTGAAAGCTTATTAAATAAGCATCTAGCTTCTAGTCGTTATTTTAAGTATAAGACTTTTCTGCATATAGAGTGCAGGTGGGAGTATGTGCCTTAAATACAACGTCATAAAATAATGTTTGAAACGTGTCTTAGGTATAGAAGATGTTTTGGCCCCGGTGCTGGATTTGGCAGAAAAAACGCGTAAAAAATCTCACGGCTTTCATTTATTTGTATATTTCCTCAAAATACCAGAGCATCCGATTCATTTTTGGACATCATCGTTGAGCATTTTCCTTGAGATTCAGGACTGTTTCCCACATGGGACCAATCGAACAATGTCTTCGGGCCACCATTGGCTTTCCCCTGGTGAATTTTGCACGCATTGTGCGTTATCTGGTGCAACAAATGCAGGCCATTAACCCATAACACACCTCTTGATTTATTGACGAGCAAAGTAGACAGCAGGGCACAGTTAGTCAACGCCTTAAATGTAGTAAAACACCACTTGCAGACAGTACGATCAGACAGTGTGGGCAGCTTTGAAAGATAGAGCTGGAACGTACCACGTTAGTAGTACAACCAGTCATAATCGGGGCAACATTATTGTTATTGTTATTAGCGTCATCATCCTTCATCTGTTAGTCTTCGTGCAATGGGCTTAGAGCAGATGGAGTTTTCTTAGGCCATGTTTTCTGGTGGTGGAAATATATCGTGTCTTTCGAGCCTCAGCATGGCACCTGATGCAGCTTCAACTTCCACTGAAGATTTTTCTACTGCTTTTGCAGAACCGATTTTTTATCGCCTTCGAACATTCAAAGGACTAATAAATAAGGCTTACATAGAAGCATTAAATGCTTGATACGGATTCCATAAATTTGCAATTTGCTCCCGTGAAGCGACTAGCAGTTTGCTGACCTACTGGTTGTTGGTAACGTCAAAAGCCGGCCTTTTATTCGAATTTCAAATGTAATTTAAGCAGTACCATATATTTTGTGGGAACAATTGAACAGTACTGAAACATGGATTAAACGAACCTTGAACCAGCTGAGAGTGAGTACGACCATTGCATGTACGCATCGAATCGAAAAATAAAGCAGAGGCGGAGTTGAGCAATAAAATAACGAATTTGGTGAAAACAAGGCAAATTCGGTATCGGAATTGATTTTTTGCGAAAGTAGTGGAATTAGTCATGTCTTCAGCATAAAGGCGGACAACATTTGCGGAGCATATGGGGCCAGCAAAATACATAATTTCACCGCTTTATTGAAAAGTTTTCTTGAGGCCAACAATAAATGTGCATTCTGTGAAAAGTTACCTGCAACTGTAAAACTATAGTTATGTTTTTGAGCCAAAAACTTTTGGAGTTTGTGTCAACAATGTATACCTTAGTCGTTCTTCAAAATGCACATTTTGAAGTATGTATGAAGTTTAACTCCTCAATCAAGTCTGAAGCATAAGAAGACCAAAATCACCGTTTCACTGTTTTTATTTGGTGCTTCAACCACTTAATAAGTCATCAAATCAATCGTTTGGAATCGACTGACTTTTGCCGTTTTTAGTAAAAACTATGAGATTGTAAATTTTAAAAGAAAGTGTTTCCGAGTCGCTTAAAATCACAGCAACAATAAGTTATTTTTCTCATCAACATTTGCAACTGGAGAATTTTTGGGGTTTTGGGCCGTTGTGGAAAAGAAGTTTACCAATAACTCTTTGTATTTGTTGCCCTGCTTTTTGAGAGGATTTCAAATCGTTTAAAAATGACAAAATTTGCTAATTATTTTTTAACTCTTGATAAATTTTAAATTAAGAACTAGGAGTCATTTCAAATCAAATAATTATTCAGGATGCATTAGAAGCTTTTGAAACATTCGATCTTTTTCAGCACAAGCATCAGAAATGTGCCTGTAACAAGATTTTTCGAAAATTAATGCGTTATTAAAAATAGCTAATTTAGTAGTAATTAAAGTAGGGTTTGATCGCGATATGAACAACTGTTTATAATTAAGATTATAGTGGCCACATTTTTCACATTTAGTAGAAATGTAATAACACACAAAATTCATTAATAACACATTCCCAGCTAATGAACGACAAAATGAAATCTTGATGTTGTTGACGATGCTTTTTCCATTTAGTTTCGAATATAAAAACAAATTAATTTCACTTGAATTAATGCATTTTCCACAATTGGTAGCACATTTATTATTTCCCAGATTGAATTGGTGTCAACTGCCAGTCAATTGTCGATTAGTTTTTTAATGGATGTGTTTCATTTCCTATGACCAGGTTCAAAAACCGAGCTATTCTATAAATAAATTCATAAATAAATATAAAACACCATTGTTTACGCCTGTTTACACACATAAGCCGACAAGCCCATGAAATATTGCAGATGTGTTAATAGAATGAGTTCTAATAGAAATGTTGAATAATATTCCAGATCAAATCGAATAGTTCGCTTGAAGTCATTAATAGGATATTTAGGACAAAGTTGTGATAAATTTTAAGCTCAGGATCATCACTTGGAGATCGAGACTACTAAATATTTATGAATCGATTGGAAAGTATAATGCGTTTTCTGTTATGGCACAATACGCATTTTGTGTTTGATTGAATTTGAATCTCATTCATTATACATAGAGGCGAAATTGAGGAGCAACTGAAAAATTGTAACTGAGAAAATTTAGGACGCAGGCTACCTGTAATATATAAAGCATCACGTAAAATAACAAATAATCATAAAAAAACCCTGGAATCACTAATTACCATGTAACGACCCACTAATGGCCTGAAGTGATTCACCATAAGAAATACCATCGAACACTCTTTAGGTCTGACTTGCAGATTTTCGAAACTTGCAACATCTTCCGGTGAAGCCATTAGTGATTCTTCTTGGGGACTAATTCATGATAATCCACGTTTGGAGAATCCCCTTTGAACCCCGTTACGACCGGGTGATTGTTTGTTTAAACACGATGATACATTCTTCTTCCGATCACCGGTTTACTTTCTTGGCTGTTAGTCATTTGAACGTGCAAATTTATGAATGAGCGGCACGTTCTTTGAGGCTAATTAAGGCTTCTCGGTAATTAATAATAGATACTATTTCATTGAGTGGTTATTTTTTCCGTTGGGATTTGGAGCAATACGTAATCAAGTTTTTATGTTTAATTTCTAAAAACTCCTTGTGTAATTTTAGGCGCTTATTGGAATTTCAAAGTTTAGAACTCATTTTAGTATCTTCTGGCTCTACGTTCGTTTACTTCTAAGATACCAACACTCCTGGTACTTTTTCTAATAGCGTCTTCCTATCTAGTTTTGCGTTTAACGCGATTCAGTGCCTTATAAGGCGCTAGTCACTTACATTAACACGGCTTAAAGCTGATACATCCACGACAATGCTTAATGGATTTGATACCATGAAATCTCACTTCTAGTCACTCCATCTGGACTCTGCCATGTTCATTTTCTTTGCAGTTTATTCAGGAAGATCGAGTTCAGTACACTTCGGTTCCTCGTGTTTAAAATTTTGCCTTTTAGAATTTTAGTAAACAAGAATCATTCAAGGACATAAAACACAGACATTCATTCAGTGATGTTTCTGCTTTAGCAATCAGCAATTACGCATACAAAGGAACTATCTATTGTGAGAACATTTGCGTAAAACTGAAAAAAGCTTAAAAACCGCGTTACAAAGAACTTTGTGTCTGCAGGCTGAATTACTGACCGGCTAATGAATCATTAAGCCCCATATGTGTCTTAAATGTGAGTTTTGTTATTTTTATCGTTCTCAACGTAATGTTGATGTCGCAACCGCACTTACGTGTGGTCGACGAAAATGGATAATAATTTCCAAATAAATTACTATGTGGCTACCCTGAAGAAGTAGTATTTGGAGTGTCTCTACGTTGTTTGCTTCTTCCAATCTTTATCCATTTAAGGAATAGCGATTCGTTTACTGAACTTTACGCGCTTTACTTACGGATAGTTAATCCTTACCTGAAACAATAAAAACAGCAATATTAATCCAGAGAAAATGAAAACGATGGACAATATTAAGACACGTTACATGTTCTGTTCATTGCAGGTAACGAAATATGCTGTTGGAAATATTTCAAAATGAATAATTTGGAAAATTTTCGCTCTGAATCAGTGCTCAAAATAAATATTTTTAAAAGAAAAGCACTTATAGCTCATGATTCAACTTCCCCCAAAGCTTTCTAATATTGTTGCTCACATGATAAACTGTGTGCTTCAGTTAATGAAATGGGTTTATTAGTCTCAAGCCAATTAAAGAAAGATACATTATAATTTCCAGTTGTTATGGTGGCCGATGGTCTGTATATTTTATTGGACCATTGGAACTTTTTCCTGTGAATAGCTTGTTTTCAACAACTTTCAAACTCCGCCCCTGCTAATTCGATATTTCATCATCAACTCAAGTTTCGCAAACATCTAAAGGGCGGCCTTTTCTGCCCGATAAAGTTTCAACTATGTAAATCCAGTCACGTGAATCAGACAAACCCACTTAATGAAATTCACAGTTTAATGAAATTCATTAAATATGCGGAATGTGTCGGCCACTACCGTTTCCAATAAAGTATCCGGTCAAATACGTGCCAGCCAAAACATTTTATTTCTCTGCAACCATCGCTAGTGACAATCACTGAACAATGCAAGGGAAACGACTCATCACAGTCCTGTCTGGATGGAAGTCGCTAATTTCGTATTCTGTGCGAGAATGAGAAAGTTATGACGACTGGAATATCAGTTTATGTCATAGTTTCAAGATCGTGGAAAAATAACTGGGATGTGAAGATGTGGATCCAATAGAGATAAATGGAAGCATATTGAAGATGTGACAATCTGTTCATCAGTCAATGTAAAGAAACTTGCTGTAAAGGCTGAAGAAGACTAATTTTTTAATTTATTCTCTGAAAAAAAGTAAACGAAGGTACGAAAAGAGTTACGGCATCCACAAGAAATGGGGCGTCGAACAATGTGTTCAACATATGGCTTCAGAAACAGTACTACTCGCTTAGATCAACGGAATTTCAAAGAAGACTTATATTTGGCAGCTCTGGTCAATGAGACAAACAACCTCAGCTGCTCTGGAAATTTTGCACAACTTCCACAAAATTGTTATAAATGCAAAAGTCTAGAATGATTATCAAAATAGTGTAGACGAGTGATAGGAAGCATCTGATGATCATTTCATATTTTTCAAATTGAATAAATTAAGTTTTTAGCTGACTTTGATTAGAGCTTGTTGTTGTCCTCGCAAACGCTTACAGAAAAAAAACTGGGTACAGAGTTGTATATAATGAAAATAGTTTGCACATCTAAAGCATTTGCGCCAAGAAAAATTATTAAATTCATAATCTCAAAGGTTTAAGTCGGGAGGTTCCGCTGGCCAATTAGCCAAGGACCACCATCTCGACTTATCACATGTATTTTCTTAGAAGACTTTTAGGATAATCGCAAAATTTTCCTTGCAAAGGAACGTTACAGTTAGATATTTTCTACCAACAACTCGAAAATTCCATAGACAACTTTCTAATTTATTTGTTATTATATTAATCATAACTGCTACTGAGTTAACTATAAAAATATTGAAATTTCAAACCGCAAATGTCAGCCATTGACGCAAACAACGTAACTTCCATCATTAGCAGAATCACACTCATTCTCCACTAATTCCATTAAATTTGGCAAAAAATGTCTTTAGTCATATTTTCTCTACTAGATGATCACCAAGAGCTCTTGTTTATTGTCCATTAGGCAGGATAATCTCAACCTATGAGCGAACTAATCGACTTAACTCAGTAAAGCCGACCTTAATTGAGTGGATTCTTAACCTACTTTAAATTGTATCAATAGCTTATACACAGGAAATACCTGGGAGGTCTATTATTAGATAATTGCATAGGGTGTTTTATTTTTATCGTCCATTTTTCAGATTTTGTAATCACTTGTGAATATATCATCGGTTGTTAAACACTCTTGGCAATGAATATGTGTTTTATAAATATTTTACTGAAAAAACACGTGCGACAAGTAGGAAAACGCTGCATGCTGTTTGGAAGAGAAAAATAAAATGATTCAAAATTTATCAGTCAACTGCTTATATTATTTAATTCCGGACCGGAAATTGTGTTCCTTTGATTAATATACACTCGCTTTGCTCGCCCTAAGTGCGTAAATGCGGTAAGAAGAAATTTATCCGCGAGTTGCGTCAATGGTGATTCCTATACGTTTGAATAATTGAATATGTACTCACGTACATGATAAAATGAACAAAAAACCGCAAAAAACATGTAAGGAAACCGACCTCTATTTTTCTAATTTTCAGTAAGAATTTGTGACTAATGACATAATATAAGAGTGGATGTTTTTCTAGAAAACCCAATTACTGAATGCATCTTTACTAAGAACCCAGATAGTAAAACACCAAACAAAACAAATTAAACTGAGAGCGGCACATCAAACATTTTAAGCAGCAAATACATAATTTACAAAACTATTTACTAATGTTTTCCGAGATTTTGCAATTAGGAACTGGCTGTTTAAATAAACACCATAACTGCATTGAAAAATAATGCATCCAAATATACTGGAATGGTAATTTCTGTTATTTCTGAAAAGTAAAGGAATCTTTTCTCCCAGGAACATACTAAATGCGGCCACACTAAACAAACTTGCTTTGTTAATCGAAACATTTTTCAATGAAATTATAATTGATAACTTATTTTAAGAACAAAGAAAACAAACAAACGAGGCGCAAAATAATTTATTATTGCAAGAGATATTTATGCACATCTGCAAGGTTTCATCGAAAGTGGAAGGATTTTTGGCAGAACTTCGCTGTTTATGAAACCTTTGTTTCATCTTAATTCAATTTCGAAACTATGTGAAAGCTTTTTGCGAATTTCAGTAAACAACCCGCCCTGATGTTTCCGGGAAAAGTAATGTAAAAAAGTTGTAAATTTAATAGATGTGATCAACAATCAGAAGTTGTGAGAGCTGTGTGAACTAGATTATAAAAGCAATAAAAAAGAATTCCTGTTTGAAAAACCTTAAACAAACGCGTACTAGTTTCGGTAAACTCAAATAGAGCAGACAGAAATGACTGATTGAGTGTAATTTGATGACCAGTTGCCTGTTTGGTTTCAAATAGATCCAACCTTGGAATAAAAAATTTTGTTTGCTCATATGCTCTTACAAAATGATACACTTTCCTCGTATTTCGTTCGAAATTCAAAAACATTAATTTTATTAAAATGGCCATAACAATAAAATCTAAATCTTCTTCTACACAAATAACATGTTTCGAACGAGGATAACATTGATTTCAGAAATCAAAACATGTTTTAAGTATCTGGAAGTGTACAAGAAATTTTACAGGATGTACGAGCCCTCATAACAAAGCGATAATCGTCGAATGGATGCCATTAAGTTGTACTGAAGCAAAAATAAAAAAAAGTTGGGCGAAGATGCGTCGAAGAACAGATAAAACTTTCGTAGTAAAATACAAATTCGTTAAGCGTTAATTAATTAATGTTAGTATAACATTTTCATAACGCTAGTAGTTAAAATAGATAGACGATTTACGAGTAAACTAGAGCGGGTTTTGATATCGCGTAAGTCGCCGATAACCTCATAAAGCAAATAATGATTTGTTAGCATTTAATGAACAACAATAAGTTTAATTGCTTGTTAAAACAATTCAAGGAGATTTGGGAGATAAAGGACTGCCTTCGATGCAAGCTATTAATAAGGGCGTCCTTCCGATAAACGCACTTATTATTATTAATTTAATTAACGTTGATCATATCTTTGGATTCCGTGATGAAACTTTATCCAGTAGGAAAATATGAACTAGATTCACGCAAAGAAAAATATTTGCAGTTTGCTCAAACTTTCTGTAAGTACATCACTCCTAATTATGCCAAAAACAATAGAAAAATACGCACAAAACCATGCGTCGTATGATTGGATGAAAAAGCTGTTTTGTGCGATTCTTCTTGGGCATTCAAATGGAAGCACCATTATTAAACAGTGGACAATCAGCGCATCCTGCTTAAGGCGCTTATAAGGTGAATGGTCGAAGGCGTTGAAAAGGTCAAGTAAATACTATTAGTGAATTGAAAAATTAATTGATATTTGGGTTACCAGTTCCATGGCAAATTTTATATGGTGTTTAAAAGGCTTGGAGTGCAAGCTTAAAGGAAACAAATTGTTCCAAGATTTATTTTTTAAACATTTAAAATTTTTGCGGTGTGATTAATGTTTCTCTAATAATTTTAACTGATGTTTTGCTTCCAAATGTCTAATTATTTATCAATTTCCAGTGAAATATTCAATAGACGGATATTTTAGAGAAGAAACAGACGAGAAACAAAATAAATAACTAAAAAAATTACTATTTTCCTGTTAGTATTTGAACACAATTCGTTTCATTGTGAACTGTTTGCTCATATTGGTATAATTGCTGGTAATTTCAGCCTGAGTAATTAGATTCTTCTCCTTTTAACCAATCTCATCTGGCAATGACATAAACCGCCAACATGACCATGTATTAATTAATTAATTAATTAATTAAGAACAAGCCTCTCTTTGTATACGGCGATAGTTGAAAAAGTTGCAAAGATCCCGTAGGTTAAAGCAATTTGTACTAATTTGCAATTTATTTATGACAAAACTAATTAACTTTCGATAATTTTCGCTCAGTTTCTTAAATATTCAGTTTGATTATATTTTCAGCGGCAATTTAACTAATTAATCTAATTAGTTCCTCAATCGAGTCCTCACCGTTCATCAAGGAAGTCATAAAACAGTTTTGTCTTTGATATTTTTCTAATTTGATAAACACGCTTTCAACAACGTTCACCAAAAAAATATACATTCTCAGCATGTACTTGTCTATTGAAGTGAATAACGAAAAGTCCATAAACAATTTTTGGGAATAAGTGGCTTAATTAGAAGCTTCTAAAAAAGTCCCGATTTTATTTAAAATACATATCCTAATGTGGAACCAGAATTATTTGATAGAAAATAGACAAAATAAAATAAAAAAGCTTAACATACATTTTTTCACTTTTCCACAAGACACATTTTCACTAGGCATCACCACCTGGACTTAGGAAATAGTCAATTGTTATGAAAGTAAATTATTTTGTTGAAAAATGCGTAAGAAATGCAGTTAGTGTAGAAAGAGTCAAATAATCAAATTCGATTGGAAACATTGTTTTGCACTTTCAATGCAAAGTGTTATTGCATGTGATGTTGTTGCCTTGATTGTGGGGTTTTAAAAACAAAAATTATGTGACACGAATAAATGAAAGTTGTTTAATCAATATTGGACAATGCATGAATATTTTGTGCAAAAACACCCTGATAAAGGCAATTAGAGTTAATTGAAACAATCAGTGTGATTTTTAAGTTGCGAATAAATTGCTAGATAATTAATGAATAAGTTCCCGCCAAATATCGAATAATTTCTAGGTCTGCATGAAACATTTTTAAGGCAAAAAAATAGTTGTAAAGTAGGTCTTACCAGGTTTCCATCAAGAGCCTCTCTTTTAAAAATCCTAATGTCATTTTTCAAGCATTCACACCGGTCAAAGTGGGCGATTAACAAATAAAACAAAACAAAACAACCCCGAAATCGGCACCGCGCAACAAATGAACAACACACGCGGGTTAACATTTTAGAGTCCATTGTGGTTGCGTCTTTTGTTTTTCGCGACAATGTTTTGTTTGGACAAAGAAACAACGGAGTGCGCGAGGGTTCGCTAAATGCATCTAGTCACTCACTGAGTGCGATTTTTATTATTCGGACTTGTTAATGACGATGATGATCCAGCACATCACAGATATTTGTCATTCATTTCGATAGTGCGAGTTACCGGTGGCCACTTTTCTTCTTGCTCTGCTTCCGGTTTGGGCGCATCGTCGTCAAATTTTCGCGAACTGGAAGAAAACCAACCACAGGCGGGGAAAAAACGATTTTTCCTGTCTGGATTCGGCAAATTGCTTGCTTGATTGTCTGTGGTTTCGGCTTTCGAGGCAAATTGGCGACGACGATATCGAGAGTGCGGTGGACTGGTGGATAGAATCAAGCAAACCTCGCGCACGGCCTACTAGGCTCGACGCTCGAAACAACTGAAAATGAAACCGAGTGCGAGTGTGCTTTGAGTTTCAGCAGCGTTGTTCAGCTGTTTTCTGAAAGAATCATTTTATTGCCAGGGTTTACCCTCCCGTTGATGCGCTTTATCGGCCACGAGACGCGACTGTCCCGTCCCGACGCCGCTTATCAGCTGACATTCTTCCCATACAGGCAGAAGTTATCATATTTTTCCCAGTTTTATAAAATTCCCTAAAATGTGAAGCAATACTGCGTATAATCAGGGTGGAAATCTTTTGGTTGCAAAACAAGATGATGCAAATTTCGTCGATTTTTTGATGATGGAATGTTGAACATTTTTTTGGCTTTTTAATAGTGCAAATTTGCTACAAATTCTCATAAAATCCATTTAACGGCGAATTTTTTTAACTTCACAATTAACAACCAGCTCAACTTCACTTCACAACATCAGTTTTTATTGCTTACAAGAATGTTGATATCATTTGTATAAAATTTGTTGGAAAACATTTTATTTTTCGGCTTGTTTCTTCGTGCAAATTTGCCACAAATTCTCAATTGAATATCATTGTGCACTCAAAAAAACACATTCACTATTATTTTTTGAACTTCGCAATTTATCACCCAGTTGCTCAACAACGCTTCACAGCATAAGTTTTTATGTTTACCAGAATGTTTATATCATTCCTATACAATTTCAGATCACAGCCTCATTTTTAAAGAAAGTTTTTTGTTGTTAAACAGTCGTATTTCTTCTTCAAACTGTTCCTTCAAACGATTTTTAAAGGTCATTTAAATTTATTTTCTCGACGGGTGTTAGTGCTGATTTTCATCAAACTCAACAGAGTTTTAGTACCAATTTTTGAGCAATCCTCTGTTGAATCGCACTCACTCTCACTGTTTTCACAACTTCACTTTCTCAGAAGAAACAATTGAAGCTTTTGAAAGAAAAATTTGAAAACTACCCACAAATATCCGCCTGATCGCATAGTTGCCGTCGTTTTTTTGTGCTATCCCCAAAAACTGCAGATTTTTCAAAATATTTGGAATGTTTTCAACAGAAAACTTTACAAGAAACCAATAAAGATTCAACATGATTCATAAAAGTATAATGTTTAATCTTCCTTTAGCAAACACATGTCACATCCCTTTCCGCTTAAAGCAGCCAAACGTACATACAAATAGATCATAATAAACCTTCAAGAAGTCAACAATCATTTAAACATTATCGGTTCCGATAAATTGAATGGCAGGAGTGCAATATTCCTTTCAAAGAACTGGTAAGAATGTCAATACGTATGCGCTGAGCCTCTTTAAAGCAGCGGTGCAATTGCACGTTGATGTATAGCGACATCGGATAAGAAGCAAACGAGATAAAAATCTGCTTTGTTTCAAATTAAGTGGTCAGTGACATGAGGATTCCGATAAAAAGAAACTGGTAGCACAGAAATGGTAATCTGTCTTTTGTATTTTGCGTCCATCATCAACCCAGCTGCATCAAACTCATGATGGTAACTTCGAGTTCGGTCATCATTATTTATCCTTTAATCCTCTAGTTTAATGCTCTTCCTATCAAATTCTCGTCAATCAAATGTAATAAATATATTCGCTTTTTGCTATCTGCACTCGTGTCAAAACCCAGCATCCTTTTAATCGTTCAGACATAAACACATTTCTATTAACACCAGGAGTTAATTTATACTTAAATGGAATAAATCAACAAATTTAATGTCAATGCTCTTGAGTTTCTCAGCCTCTCTTGGAGGCCACCAAAGTCACCGGATTTACTACGCCAGTTTTCTTCAAAATATGTGGCAAAGATGAAGACAAAAATGGATAATGCTCTAGGCTTCAGATGTTTATCAATCTTAAACGATTAAATTAGGATGACGATGATGATAAAGATGATGTTTTCCGAACTATTAATGCAATTGATTCAGGTATATGAATATTTTGCTCTCTTTTGCTCAATATCTTCCAGAATTGTCAGGGGTTTTCGACAGTTTTCAGCGGAAGTTGAAGCAATTTTGGGGCAAACATAATTTCTTGGGCTAAAAAACAGGCGACGTTTGTTTAAAACGTAATTCTCGTTTGAAGGATATAGGAAATAATTCTGGCTTCGAATTGATTTCGATGATTTGTGATTGTTCATTTGAACCCACATTAAAAGTGATTCACGGAAAATGAGTTTTGTCTTAAATAACCTCTTTTATATGCAGAACACGCGCTTTTGTTGAATTCAATATTCAGGTTTATAAGTTCTAATGCGATTTTCAAAGTTTTGCTCGAAATTGTCGGATATTTGATTGTAATTTCACAGGCAATGAAAGGGAAAAATTATTTTTGATAAATCAGAAGCGCGCCAATTCTGTCTTCAAAATTTTTGCTATGTCGGAACGCGCTAATCTGGTGGACTAACATCTGCAAAATTTCATTAAAAAAACAAGCGGTTTCGAATAAAATTATTACATTTTTATGTTTTTTTTTATAAAACTTCAACACCCTGTATTTTTGAAACGACGCCCTTAAGAATCCTGATTCATTAGAACTTTTCATTTTAAATAAATACCAGCAATCACATCCTAAAGTTTCAGAGTACTTTCGAATGTACGACACAAATGCACACCTGCAATTTTTCAAATTTTTCCAGCACTGAAGCGTATGGTTCGAAAAATGTATGTATTTTCAATTTATAATTATATTCATCCAATTAATGAAAAACCATCAACGTGCAGCTCCTAGTTTGGCAGATAAATGTTGTATATTCCATTAATTCGTTATGAAAAAGTTTATGTATAAAATCTAGGACACGATTGCATTCAACTCGTCGTGTATATCAATAATTGAGTTTTCAACTGACGACCATTGATTCAAATCGCATGTCTTAACTAGTCTACAACGGTTTAATTTATATTGACCCTTTCACTATTGCATAATATATGACAACTAAGACGTGTACTTGTTTATTCCGCTAGTTGAAAAATCTCTTCTTTATTGCCTGGCTATTTATAACTCAGCTAATCTAATTATTAGTTGAATTCAACTTCAGCCGGAATATAGTTGAGCACGGGAACAATAAATAAGTCACCATTGTCACGTTTCTACAATAAGGAAGTAATCAACCCAACATTCGGTATTTCAACAAGATAAAAATCCATGTTTCAAAATGTGCAATCTGTAGTTGCATATCTGCATACATTAATAATCGCTGAAGAATGTTATAATGATAATAAATTTAACGATATTACGAAATTTGTTGAAATTCATTGTTCAATTGTCGAGGTGGGGTTATTGAGTGCAACAATGATGAGACGTGTCGATGCAGGAGAAAGGAAAATTCTTATTGATTAGATTAGCGCAAGTAATTTCGTTTCTTTTGTCCATCCATTGTTCTTTGTTGTGCATCATCTAGCTGCTGACTTAAAAGGCTTAAGGTCGTCACATTTTTCTCAATTTTGCTGAATAAAGCATCATAATATTTAGCAATGATCTAATAATCAATCCGTTTAGTCATAAGATTCGAATTTACAAATGGATAACTTTCAACATATTTTTCTCTGCATAGATCCTGCTTCCTTGACGAACATTCTACCGAATAATGCTGACATTTATCATATGATCCATAATTTCATGTGTATAATTCAGTGTGAAGGCAATTAGCTCAGACGCTGTGGTAAATTTTATGTCAGTTGTATGCCAACGGCCCAGTATTACTTTCAACATCGAAAAAGCACATTAGCATGCCTGAATAAAATCAGATCAAGCCACAATCAAATATTCATGAAAATTAATAGTGGTTGAGACTGCAAAGTGCCGCCGATTAAGAATCGCAAATTAGTGTTAAAATATTTTAAAAAGTGCTAAAGTATATCATTTATAAACACCATCACAAAATCAACAGTCAAAATTTAACATAATCAAATCAGCCGCATTGTTGCCCCAAGTCTTTAGTTAAGCCCAAACCCAATGATTCAATTATTCCATCAAGTCATTAAACTTTTTAATTTTTTTTTCATATTTATCAAACACAAAACTAACATATTAGGACGGTTAAAGTTCAACAGTGCAAGATGTTGATCTGCCCCGCATACAAAGAATCTTGTTATAACATCAATTAAAATCACTATAAAATTTTTATGACTCTTTAAGTCTCAGTAAAGCCCATTATAATAAGGAAGTAAGAAACCGTTCACCCTCATAAAAAGCTATTTTTAAAAATTGACAAAACTAAATAAAACATCCGCATGGAACTTGAAGAAATTGAAAAATGCTGATGGCTTGATGCTGAAGAAGTTAAAGAATCACTTCCAAATCCAAAAATTCATCTAATTAGGCCTGGGTAACACTGTGTTGAGCTGCGCTTTTGAGTTGATGCCGCTCTGTGAGTCGTGAGTTATAACACATCACGTGTCACTACGCGCCGCATTTCGAATTGCGCTTGTGGCGGAATAATTATTGAAATCAGAACTTTTAAAGGACATTTTTGGTTAGTTGAAATTTCGTTGGTTTCTATCATCGCTCGGAAATTGAGCAGCAGTTTAATTCTTAAGTGATTTCTTCGCGGTTTTTTTGTTTAGTCAATATTTTTTGAAACATAAAATTCGGTTATTAGTTTGAGTTTTGGCGCTATGCATTAATCACTGCAGCTGAGTGAAATTGAGACAAAAATAAATGGCTCTAAATCGAAAGTTAAATTAGTGAAAGATCGGCGCTTGGATCGTTTTTCGTTTAAATGTTGTTTACTTTCGTTAAGCTGGAACGTGAAATTTGCTTTTGGAAATATTGCATTGCGAACAGTCACTTTCTACAAAAATGTCAACAATAAACAAACTGCAATCGAACTACCAAGTAAAGTGAATCATGGAAAGGGCGAACAATTAAATGATTAGATAATCAAGTTTATTCGATGTCTTTTTTTCTCGAAAAAGGGTATGAATGTTCAGTTTGCTACCGATAGAGAACGAAATCGGTCGATGATCATTTGCGTCGTGTGAATCGCGTTCTTAGATGGGAAATATAGAATCATTAAGGACCTTATGGCAAGTGCGGTAGTTTGTGAAAGGGTAGTGAACTTCTTGAGGGTTCTCGAAACGGAAGTTCGAAATTTTGACGGTATTTAGAGCGCACTCTTGGCTACTGAGCGCAAAACTCTGAACTATGCTCTAAAAGTATTTTTCGTTTCCGAGTTTTTCGTTACAACTAATCGCGTCTCACTGTGCCGCACTTCGAATTACGCTTAGCATTTAATTCAGGGGCGAATTAAAGCTTTACGAGGTCCGGGACTCGAATTTTAACACCTAACAAAAAAACGGACGACATTCTTTATTATTAACGTTTTACCAAATGGGTGACTATAACGCTACTGCAGCAGTGAGTTACGGTGCCGGTGCGTTGGGTTGACGCACCAAGCCATTTCGGCATCACTGCGCCAACTCCTGAGCATTCACAGAGTTACCCACGCCTACATCTAATGGATCTGCATAACCGCTGAGTGGAATAAAGCAGATACGCTTTAAGAGAGACGAAACGAAGGTTCGCCTATATTTGTCCCCACCCCAACAAGTGCTTTCATGTATGCGACAGGTTCCTTCTCTTTCAAGCGCCTGCATTTTTTGTTGTACCTTGTTCCACTCCTATGTTGGCCTAAGCATAATCGCCTTCTCAAACTTAATTATTAAAGTAACTAGATACGAAAATACTTTCCAATTTCATTATAAAACTTCTGCCCGAACGCTGCGCTCATTAATATTTTTTGACAAGATTGCAATCGACATCGCTTTAGACGGACTTAAATTACAAATTCCAAAACGCAAGTTTAACAACACTCCCTTTAATAAATTTTAATAACGTGTCCAATGTATTAAATGTCGCTTTAATATGCAGTGCTTTATGCAATTACTGCCTTATAAGGTGGAAATTAAAGGTCAGTCTTGGCACTTTCATTTTCAATGAAATGTAATCGTACCTACCTGGCTGGTAGCGAGCAACAACTAGTTTTTTTGATGAAAACAAGAAAAAAATGCTAATTTGCTGATTCAGTAACATGAATTTGATATGGAATAATGCAGGAGAAATCAGAAGCCTTGCCAAATATAGATGCTAACTGATAAAAAATTTGTTCGACACCACTGGACCCATTTTCGAACATTTTACCCAAGACCATGACAGTGTTTTTGCATATAAATTCTTCCCCATTATGTTTCGCTTCACTTTCCATATTCCAAGAAAGTTCAAAGTAGACTCTGGATAAACGACAACTATCGAAGAAAAAACACGTAACGTACGTGTTTATCAGCGTCATTTTGCCATACAGATATAATTTTTTTAGAGAACCCAGATAAAATGCAATAGATAAGGATGACACACGAAGGCCACACTAATCTGTTGCAGTCCGAAGCAAGAAACCAAGATAAAAATACTTTTATTCGAGTCTGACTAAAAAGCTGTGCGAGACTAATGCGGATTGGGATGTTTGTACATGAGAACTGGAATTAATCAAACATGTGCTTGATAAACAACAAAAAAGCTAAAATATGGTCACGAATAATCAAGCCTAAGCTGCTAGAAGTAAAGAATAAATTCAGTGTAAATCACAGTCAAATCAGGTTTGGAATTGAGTTATCTAAACGATAAGTTTCCTTATAAACTAATACAAATATAGGAGCGATTACCTAAATAACGCCTAAACAAGCACCTAGTCTATGTTATCTATGTTCTATGTGGGAAGGGCCTTACCCACTTTAACAAATTATATAAAAGCCACTATTTAAGCTGGTAGGTACCTACTTTATAGGCCAACGTTTCTACAGTTTGAAAGAGACGGTACTGATTTTTCAATTGGTGCGGCTTTCCATGGAACAATGGAGTAGGAACCCGGTTAAAAGAGCATTTTTGTAAAATTCCCTCATAATTTCCATTTTAAATTAAATGCACTTACGTCTTGTTGTTTTGATGGTCTAAAATTTAACAGTGGCGTCTACAAAAAATGCGTTGGCGAGCTGCACATTGCACTGAAACTACGCCATCCGCACCAATTTTCAACAAAGTTGAAAAGCATCTATTTTAATTGACGTGAAAACAATTTGATATCTAGATGAGAAAATTTCAATTAATCAGAAATAAATGAATTGCCACTATCACAAATTAATTTTGTTTGGTTTTTTGCGGCTTGTAAGGATTCAGAGGCTCAAAATTTTTTGAAAATCGAAAACTGATATGGTAATGAAAGTGGTGTTGCCCAACCTTGCAATTGGAAGGCCAATCCAACTATATAGAACTTTTTATTCATTTAAAATAAGAAAGATTGGTTCTAGTTGAAAAAAATCAAAATTCGAAGTCTCTAAGCAACTGCAAATTGGAAAAACTTCTTATGCACAATCTATCTAATTCACCCGGCATGCATGTATACATTTAATTTGTTGAAGAAAATCTTTTTCATTGGAAATATCATGATTAAAGTGTTGACTTTGGTGCAAATTGACTGTTTTTCCTTATCCTTTCAAAAGTGAGAAAAAGTGCATTGAACCTCCGGATATTCGTCCTGCCCACGACGGGAACAGTTTCCGGTTTGTAAAAAGTATTTTGCACGGAACAGTGTGGGGGTGAATCACTCACTGTTCGTTTTTTTCGCTGTTTATTTACATCATGAGTAATTTACATATTAAAAATGCGACAAGAAATTACTCTTAAAATGCCTATTAGAGTTAATGAGTGTGTCCGCCAGTCCACACAGGAAAAATGATAAGAAAAAGAAAACTACCACTAAATATCTAAAGTTGGTCGTTAAATACAAATATAACTTAATTTTTCTGCGTATTTTTAACGTTTATAATAGAAGTCGTCAATTTACTAGTTAGAAACATCTTAAAAAATTGGCTATTGCAAGCCTTTTCTATTGAATATTTTATGAAAGCTGTGATAGAAAATTGTTAGAGTTTTTCAGTTGAATTGTTTTGTAATTTTTACTTTACTATTTAATTTCGCAAATCCTAAGATGTACGTAAACTTACTACTCTAAACTACTCATTCAGAATGATCTTTTATTTCCTTTCTGGATTAATCACTCAAATACATTCAAATGTATCCTAAAGAAAAGGAAAATTTAAGGTTTTTTTAAAAACGGATCTTACCGGTGTCTGCTGTTTCCATTCTCGTTTCGCAGAGCGCTTTTTGCTGCATTTGAAGTTTTTGGAAACTTTCTAGAAACTCGAATGAAACAATTTTATAACACACTCTTGACAATCTGCTTAATAAAAATATCAAAAGACGCTTTCAGAAACTTCAAAAATAAATAGCGCGCTGCTATTCAGATTGGAATTTCAATCTAATGCAGCCACTAAACCGTAGATGGCAGCACTGTTTGTAATGGGCATTACTTTTATTTGAAATATTTTATATAGAATTTTGCTTCATAATAGGATTTCAATTGCTGTAAGCAAGCCAAATACATCGAAATTCCTCAGATATTGAGAATTATCGAAAAAAAAGTCGATTTGTCACTTTTGACAATTTAAATTCGAGGTTAAGCTTTGGTTAGACCATTTTCGATTTTTCCTTCGTAGAAAATTCATAAAATCGTTTGTCCACACAAATCAATCTCCCAGATTTATTACAATCTAACTATGCCAAACGCGTGCATTATTTGCACTAAATCTGCAACATATAAGTGTCCAATGTGTTACATATACTAGTAAGTTGAATTACCTTCTTAACTACCTATATGTGGGAACGTGTTTGTAAATGTAGATACTATTGATAAACTCTTCCCTAAAAGTACAATAATTTCATGAATCAGTCTCTTACAAGTTGCTGCATTCACCTGCATGTACCTGCTTGTAGAGCTGCTAAGTCGCTACTGCAGAATGTATTTTTCATGCTTTTAAACTTTAGCTGTTCTGCCAAATGTTGCAAACAGCACCGGGGGGACGGATGTAAACTTCTAAGTGAAACTGCTGCCGAGCCTGTTGATGAATCTATCATGAACTTTACCAAACACTTTGGAAAAGCTTCTGAAGAAGTGCCAGAAGGTAGACTACAATTACTGAGTAAGGATGTATTTTTAGTATGCTTTCGCTATCTAAGGACTACAGAACCCAAATTCTGGATGGTTTAATTGAATGTAAACTCTAACTGAAATTGTCTTTGAAAACAATGGGTCTCATGATTTAAAGGTGATACTTAAATGCTTTTACTTCAAATTTTTAAAGCAAAACATTCGAAGTATATGATCAAAAAGTTTGGAGCACTTGCTTTACAACTGAACAAAAAGCATTGGTTGCACCATAAGCAAATACTTCAGATTATACGAATAAAGGCATTCATTTGCTTTCGCTGGGAATTCGTTCCTGCAATCGATCATATTTTAGAGTGAACGAAACTCTCAAAAACGCTTAACATCAATTTAGAATCGATTAAATTGATAACAACTTGAATTTTTCAGTACGTATTAGGGTTTATGTGCAAGATGCTCAATCGCATTCAGATCCGGAGATAGCGATGGTGATCTAAAAACATTTATTTCTTGCGAAAGCACCCTTTTTTCAATAATGGGTATATTTCGCTCATTGGTTAATAAGTGAGATGAAAAATCGACATTGTTTAATTTGTTTCAACAGAGCAAAGTGACGAAGTTAAAAATCTGATTACGAATCCACATCTCAGAAATCTACTGGTTACCATCGACAATGCGGAAAACCCTGAAGAGATTGTGCAAAAAGCCATGCTGGAACCCATTTTCGTCGAATTTACTGATGCCTGTATGAAAGCGGTCGAGCCGGAAAATACCAAGGAAGAACCGTTTCATACATAAGCAGATTTTCTCAGTTTCATCCAGTCCCTTTCCATACCTTTTGCATAATCTGTAACTTGTTTGTTGCCCCCTTTCAGAATATAGATTAAGACTGTTGATTGTGCAATGTTTTTTCCGTAATTTGCGCACTAATAGTTAGAAACGTGGAAAGTTTAGTAGTATTATTATGGTTCGGTGTTTTTGCAAAAGATCTTGTCTTTGTAAAAATATATCATCTTATCTTGTCGCTCTTCCGTTAAAGTTTTTGCTGTCAGAAACCGTATTTAACTATAATAATGAATAATTGAAATGTCTAGTTTAATTTGTATTTGTTAGTTTGCTCTAGTTTTATTTTTCCAGCTGAATGTCTTCGGAGTTTTGCCAACTAAAGGCATCACAGTTAAATAAGATTAACTAGAAATGTATGTATTTTTTACAAAACGATTTATTTGCTGCTATTTTTTTAATATAATTTTTTATTCTTAACTACCTACGTTTTTCTCCAAAATACTATGCCTGCACTCAGACTGACTAGTACATTTCAAGTTTTCTTCTGACTCATTTACAGTTACAATAAAGCATCATCAAAGTGCAGTTGCAATCACGTAAGCTTGCAAATCATTTGGAGCCGTAATATTGCTATATTCTTTGGCCAGGCCCCAATATCTCCTCCTAAGGTGATGGGCGCTGGCTTTGGGCTGGCGATTTCTCGTGAATATTCCCTTCTTGTTTCCCCCTACTCGAGTATAATCTAAAATTGATATAAACTCATTGTTTTCGTCGGATTTTCCATTAAAGTTGAGTACCTTGTCTTGTTTTGAAGTCTGCGAAATTCCAAATAAACTCCCCGATGAAAAATCCCTGACTTCTCAGGATATCAAATGCTTCAAAATGTTTGGACATCAGACCGACTTGATATTCTTCGGACCAGATGAAATCTGGAAGCTTTGAAAAGAGAAAATGTTAACCGAAACCAGTCAATAGTTGAGGAACTTACAAAATGTAATCCCTCCAACGTATCACCTCCATACTCCTGCATTATAACCGGCTTATTGAACTTGTTATGCCATGCGGTTGCTTCATTTACCACTTTGGCAGTAACAACATCCAAATTACCTTCATTCGAGTACCAGGCATTGTATCTGTTAAAGCTTACTATATCCACAAATTGTGACTGGAAATTACATAACAATAATCCCTATAAAATAAGTTGTTTGTGGTGCTTACGGATTCAACCACATTGACTCCTTGTGCTTCCACTATCGTTACCGGTCTAGTGGTGTCTAAAGACTTTATATGTTGTACTATTTGCCTGTAACAATAATTTGTTGTTTTGCGGTGCTTCTGGGCTTTTTTCGACTTCCACTCACCTAAAATACTCTTTGGCGGCAGCATATTGGGTTCGAGGTTCATTAGCAGCCGACCACATTACAACTGCGGGACGATTCTTGTCCCTTTTTACTAATTCAGTCAGTGATATCTTGTGCTTGGCTAGTAAATTGTCGGAGAATATCCTGAGCAAAACAAATCAAATTTTTGTTCAGTGAACTAATTTAAAATCAGAATTACACCCTGTGATTTATTTCATCATGAATCATCGCATTCCTCAACTGAATAACAATGCGACTTACTCTATATTTACGCCGGGACATTCATCTATAACCATGATTCCATACTGATCGGCCAAGTCCATAATTTCTTCTGCGTATGGATAATGTGAAGTTCTGTAAGCATTAGCGCCTACCCATTTGATTAAATTGTAGTCCCGTATAATGAGGGGCAAATCCAAACCTATAAAGCATGAAACCTTTAACTTGCTTGGAAATGTCTAGTTTCCTGATGGGGGTATAAAAACGTCTTTCTTAATTGATAATTCACTTACCCTTTCCCCTTATATCAGAGTCTTCGTGCTTACCAAACCCATGTAAATACAAGGGTTTTCCATTAATGAGAAAACTAGTACTATTCCACGTTAACACTCTCAGTCCAACTGGCTGGACATATTTGTCCACGAGGTCTCCATTGGCATCAAACAGCTCTACCTAAAAGTGCCATGAAATGGCATTTGACTATAAATAAACTAGTTAGTTTCTACCTCAAATGAATATAAATATCCCGGTTCTGGATCCATTAAATAGGGCCACCACAGTTTGGGGTTTTCAATGGATAAAAGTCCCTGGCATCTGGAAGCAGACTGTTCATCTGTAGTGAGGACTGTCCGCCATTTATCAGATAAACTCACTCGGCAAATAATATCATTCACTCCTTCTATGGTCACATTGTATTGCAATTTGGCTGTGAAAATATAAATTAGTAAATAAAATTCTTTAATTGCTTCCTTTTTGTTTGTCATTACATTGTAAGAAATTTTCAAGTCTTACCCAGCTCGGCTGTTGCTTCCGCTGTAAATACTGTTATGTCTTCCACATAAGTCTTTGGTGTAGTATACAGTTTCACTGGTCTGTGTATGCCAGCATAGTTGAAGAAATCAAACGTTATAGATTGTTGCAATCTTCCACTGAAATTAATTTAAATTATGCTTGAAAACCGCTTACTTTGGGAATGTATTTGTTTCGTCACTTAAAATTCTCAAGGGAATTACAGAAGGTTTTATTGAAGACTGAAAAAAAACTGTTTTAACTACAAACCTTTCCAGCTCAACTACTCGCCCTTGTGGAACCGTATCAGGCAGCAAAGTGTTATCCACTGCTACTGTAACATGGTTCTCTTTGCCATATTTTAAATAGGCGGTCACTTCTGCAAGGAAAGGTAAATGCCCTATTTCGTGGCTCATGACCAGCTGTCCATTAATCCACTAAAAATGAGCATATGAAATTAATTGCATTTTTTATATTTATTGTGGTATTACCACTTGTGCAGCGTAATTCGCCGACTCGAACCTCAACCAGACCCGTCCAATTTCAGACCAAAATTTCGGTACGAAGAAGTTTCTGTCGTACCATACCAGACCTACATGGTCTCGTAATTTCGGATCGGTAGTGATATCGTTGTAGCTTGCTGGTACGGGCATTTGGATGATTTCAATGTCCGGAATCTTTTGAACAGGGAAAATAAATTGTCTCCAATGAAACTTAACTAGCTAATTTTCTAGGTAGTTTATCTCCTTGCGTTCGGAGTTTAAAATGTTCTAACATTAACGAAAATCCTCTGAATAATATCGAACTTTTCTTGCGAGAATTAAAATTTTTCGCCAATTGTATAAGCCGTAAGCATCGCAGTTTTTTTCATAAACTAATCATGCGATTCAGGCATAGGAATGCATTGCTTTGTAAACATCTCGATCGTGATTTTCAATTTAATCGCAGATAAAGTACAGCATTCCATTCGCAACAATCGCATAACTCATCATTATTGACTCGCACAAAATACTATTGTAAATTGTGAGTACACGAATTATCCTTTATGTAGTGACTAGGCGTGTGTTTAGTAGTTGACCTAGGTAAAGCATGTAAGTATTAGGATATTGCGGTTTCAAGGCACCGGTTGTACCAAATTTGCTTAATTTAAGATTAATTTGCTTCAACTCGGCCTAGTTATTTACTGCGTAAACAATCCTTTCAAACCCTCTTCAAAGCAATGAACTGAAGCTGTTTTAATGCCTACTCCACCTGGTCAGTTCCATCCAGTCATATCAAGTTGATTTTTTCCTGCTTTTGACTGCTGAAACTAAACTTAGTGCGGTGCAAACCAGTGCTACATCCTGTATATTTTAAATGTTTGGCTTTGGAGAATGCCCAGAGGGTTTCTTTTACATATGTAATTTTAACACACTAGACTGTTTTTTTGTTCTTAAGTGATTTTCATGAAAATATTGCGTTGTTTATTGATAAGGAAAATATCCTCGGGTAAACATCGTGATCGCTCAAAAACTGCTTTAAATGGACCAAAAATGTCCATTTGTTCGGTTCTGAAGCTGCGAGGGTGTTTAGCAATGCATTATTCGCTTCTTTGAGATGAAAACTGTGTAGAATGCGAAGCATTTTGAAACAATTCATGTTTTTTCAGCAATTCCTCCTCTACCCTTTGCAAAATTTCACATGCACGGTTTCTGCGCTCAATAGATTTATTTCGCTCTGGGAAATGAGTTTTTATGTATTTCCTATGCGCTTTTCGCCGCCTATGGACTTACACACTATGGAAATACATGTTTTCCTTCATTTTAACTTCTTCCACCAAACGAAGCGAACGCGCTGAATTTTGTTGGCGTATTTGTACTTCTTGTTATATTGTTGCGTTATTTTAAATTATTTTAAATAGAAACCGGCGATAGGAACCGGGGATAGACCGGATATAGAAATTAATATTTTGATACATTTCAATCTCTAAATTTGGTGCGTTTAACCAGTTCACATTAAAAATATTTAATTTTACCTTGCAAGAAAAGCGCACTGGAATGAATTTCAGCAACAACATAACTAAGAAGCATTTTAATTTTAAGTATAAGATTATTAAATGACTTAGGCTGAAGCAATAAAAAAAACTGTTGAATCAAACAAAAAAACTAAAGTTACTCGAAACTCTTCAAACATGAAATAAACAGAGTTGTTGCACCTGGATTGAATTACTTTCTTGGAGCGCATAAAAATGTGATGTTTTGCAAAGCAACAAAAATATTTTTCAGCCTTAAAAGTTGCAAATTTACCTTTATTTATTCATCTATGCGAACTTCTCGTTTAGTTTTGAAATTGAGGCTTTTAGTCTTTACTTTACCTTGATTTAATGTAGGAAATGCTGCTGTGTTGTACATTAAGCACCGAAACTTGGCACTTTATAACACAAGCAAGCACAATTTAGTTGCATTTAAAAAAATGTAAATATGAGCATTTTTTGCAATATTGCGTGTAGCAAATCGGGCATTACATTTAGAAGATACATAGGCAGAAAGATTGATGAACCAGCCAGAAATAACAACAAGTTACATGATTTATATTTGCATATTTTAAGAAACTAATAAAACTTTTATTGGCCACTAACCACGAGCTAACGAAAATTTAAATATTTTTATTTACGAGCGAAACAACGTTGATCCAAGTACTGTTAGATTATTTCGAAACCCCCCCGGAAATGAATAATATTGGGTTGTTTCTCGATTCTTAAGTACTTACGGTATTGAGGTCCTTTTTGTACCAGTGCTGCTCAAACCCAATATATGGGCTTGAACTGTAATTAATGCTGGGAGAAACAAAATTCCATATTCCATCCAAAGAGAGCACTTGCCTGGTTTCGGATTCGCGCGGAAATAGAATACCGCCTCTATGGATTGTGGCTTTTGCACTGTAGAAGGTGTAGATGTTTACGACAAAAATCACCCATTTTAGAAAGGTCATTTTTCCTTGAGATCGGAAACAGCAAACCTCAAGTTGTGGAAAGTTTTCTTCGAGTTTCACTCACCCTAGACCTACTTTCAGATGAAAATAAATGGGAAATTTCCTTATTAAAATTTAAATTATATATAATTTTGCTAATCGAGAGACGGCACGGTATTCCGAGGCTTTATGTTAAACCACCCACATTAGTTTGCGGTAATCGCAACGCGCGCTTTGTATCAACTGAATTCGCATCTTCCTTACAACCGCTAATATTTAAATTGTACTCTGCGTTTTCTGCTTGATATCTGCCAGATACACTACTTACAAGAAGCGAACTTAGTCGCAACCCATTTAAGCCGGAACTCACGATTTAAATCATATTTTCAGCCGAAAAAAATCCAACCATTCACATTTTGCTTTGTAACGAACAGGAATAATTTGCAATAATTATTGTGAATACATTTTTCAAAATCGAAATTTAAATTTTGCACGGTTTAGGTTTTTGCCATACGGATTTCAGAAATTGTTAGCAACTGAAAGTTTCATTAGCATGTTAACCGCTCAATTTTTTTGGTTTTTTGCCCAAAGTTTCGCTGTAATTTTCAATGCGTTTGGTTCTAGAACCATTGCAAAGAAAAAGGGTTTTTAAGAATGATTGTTGCAGATGCGAGTGAAATATCTAGAAGAAATGGCGGTAAATCCACTTGTTTAAGTCGAGATACGACTTTTTCACATGAAACTAGTACATGATTGTAGAAATGTGCATTTTTGTAGGGTTCAAAAAATCAACCACATTAATAACAGGAAACATTTTAAAAGACACTTACACATTTTTCCATGGATAGGTGAATTCCGTTGATTAATTTTAAAAATGTTGTAATGCGAAAAATCGTTTAGGAGCTTGATAATAACAAATCCTCAAGGTACGCAAATAATTTTTAAGTCAATTAACGGTTCAATACGTATTTTCAATACTCACTTAATATGCCGGAAATTAAAGCAGGAGTTCTGGGCATTAACAGTTGTTGCAAATTGCAAAAATCTATTTTTTTGCTATTTGACTCAAAAAATTTTCCAAGGTAAAACATCTAGTAATAAAAATGATCAAAAACGTGAACGTTTTTTAAAAACACTTGACTCTTATTGCGGGATCGTGTTACATGCTTGCAGGTAGGTATATTAACGCAATTTTGTGGCGATCATATGGTAATTGTTGTAAGGTTGTGCTAACTGAGAGGTAGATTTTAAAGATGAAGCCTTGGATATGATATATGAATAAAATGAGTCGAAGACCTGGGCAAGTCTAGAGGTGAACATTTGCATAATGTAAAACCGACAGAACATTCCTAGAAATACACATCAACTGTCTGAATGCGAACCCATTTCTTATTGTTTTAGTGGTTCTTTATCTGGTTGGCGTTTTACATGCTGTACCTTAAATACCACGAAGAATCTTGCAAGTATATTTTTTCAATATCAGAATATTTTATTTGTTAAACGCTGGATAATGTCAATGTTTCTCCATAGATCAGCAGTGGTTGCATAAGTTACAAGTATGTAAATGTTTTGAAAGCAAAAAAACGTAAATCACGTAATATTAGCTATTTTGTGTGCATCTGCACAGTTAAGGAGCTGATAAATTAGTGCTCGAACGCCTAGTAAATATGTATTATTTGATTAAAGGTAAAAATTTGCAGAATATGCCTCTGGGTTTTTTTAGTAGAATAATTTAAATTTGTTTATTATATTTAAAAAATTATTTTTGGTTTTTTATTGAATATGTATTTGATAAGTGTGAGAAGCAAAAAGAAAACCTGGCTCTAGTTAGACAGTTAGATAATCGCTCGGTAGGTATATGCATTTTTTACTAATTTTTTCTCTTGTTAACTACTTTATTGGGATAAAAAACACAACATTGGAACATCAATTTTTTTCAAGCATGTCTTTATTTATCAAGACAACAAATTTTGCTTGCATATCCAAGAAGTACGGGTTAAATAAAATGATGAATATGTCCTTAACCTCAGCATCGAGTCAGTAAACCGAAAAAATAATACATAACACTAACCAATAGTGAATAAATTTTCTTGTTCTGAAATGAGAAGAAAAAACCCAATTGAGTTTATCCACACTACTTGCCTTGATAAAACGTTAAATCTACCTGTTATTTATCTCTGCGTTGCGAGGGTAAAGACCTCACCATCCAAATCAAGTTTAGAATAATAATTTTTGTGAACAGCGATTGAAAATGAGACTGCGATTTAATGATGAATAATTTATCTAACTCAGAAATATTCAGTGATCGTATTCAGATCTGAGAATTTGAATCTTCCTTTTATTTTGCCCAGTTTTAGTTCTATATGCTGCTCCGCTGAATTAAGTTGAAATGAAATTTCGCATCGTTTGCAAAGGAAAGTTGCCTAATGTGAAATGTGGGTTCAATTGGTTCAAAATTAAAAAAAATCAGTGATGGTCTTTTAGGCGAGTTTTAAACTTCTTTCCATCTTAAAAAAGATTCACGCAGAATCAACACAATTCGGCGCTCTTATCAATGATGTGAACTCGATCAATTTATTCTTGTGTACAAATATATTTTGTTTGTGGTCATAAAGATAACCTTTATCGCCACTGGCCAGATTGCATTCAGGGAATTTGACTATGAATGAACATCTGTAATACTGATATTTTGTTAGTCGCCTATAATTAGAGATTTATAATTGCAAAATTAAATGGAAATTGTCAAAAGACTTTAATATTTCATATTTAAAATACTGGTTTTATTTAAAGTTGGTATATTTTGTTGATTTTATTAATTGTTTCTTTAATACTTACGCAAATAAAATTTAGTCGATTAGTAAATTTTGCAATCTGCTCAAGCCGAAACGTTGTATTGTCTTTCAATTAGTCGTACAGAAGTGCACTAGGAAAGAGCTCTAAGCCAATTTTTCACTTTGAAAGTTGTACAGAAAATAATCTAAGGAAAATAACAGTGCATTTAACAGAAAAAGAAGATTCATTGAAAATAGGAAACTTACCATAAAAAGGCACAAACCTCACTTGCTCCTTAAGATCTAAAACCTACTCGGGCCATTCAAAAGCCAATTATGTATCGGTAACCTCGAATATTAAGTAATGATTAGTTTTTAATTTACTTATCGCGGCCATGTACTGCTAGTTTATCGTAAAGAAATTGCATTATTTACCAAAGAAATCGAGTTCGAGTCCAATCCTGATGGTATTGAAGTATACCAGCGGAATACAAAGTAGTATTTTTTAAATTTTTATATAGGCTTAAAAATCCAATTCTATACTACATACTGGTTATACGAAGAAAGAAATTGTTAATGTTTTTTCGAAAAACTAAATGGGAATTTAAAAACTTGAAAAACTCGCGCGCAGGAAAGTGCCCAGTAATTTTTTAGTCCGATTTTGCCTACGTTCGTTTTACACTTACTATGCTTTTAAGAGTATTTATAAAAAAAATGTTACATGGCCAATTTCTGCCAAATACAAATAAATCTAATACACAATTTCAGGACAGCCTGTATAAGTCAGCGGGATCTAACTCCTTATAAGTACATGCCAACGAGAGTGAATATTACAGCATCATCCCTGCGGGTATTCGCAGCCGTTATGCGATTGCACACATTGTCCTTATATAAACATAATAGACTAATATTTTTATTAAACTGCTATTTATCTCTATAATCTCGATAGTTTTCGATATGCGATATAACCACGAGGGAAAAATTACGCTCTTTTAAACTGAAGGAAATTGAAACTAAACTGTCATCAGTGTTTCAAATATATTATAAAAAAGTGCATTTATGTCATCAATAGTCATAGTACGGTCTTCTTATTATAACGACTGGAACTATTCCTCCTCCAAAAAATGGTGGCGGTGGAGGTGGCGGCGGTCGACCGAATCCTCCTCCAAATCCTAGAGCAAACATTCAATAAAATCTAACTAGTTTTCGGGTAAAAAAAACAGTTTACCTCTGCCTCCTCCAAATCCTCGTCCGCCACCAAATCCTCCCCCAAAGCCTCCTCCGAATCCTCCTCCAAAGCCGCCTCCAAATCCACCTCCGAATCCTCCATGCGGTTCAGGTGATCGCTTTTGTCTTACATAAACTGAATTGGCATTTGCGACTAAAACGTTAAACAATGTATTGCTTTGCAAAAACTGGGTAGACGATTAGACATGTTTATTTATGAGTTTTTGCTTCTTTGAGTCAACTCTCATTTTTCCCTACTTCCTTTTTTATTATTATATATCATTTGCCTTTAGTTCAGCTTATTTAAGACGCTAATATACATCCAAAGTCAATAAACATGCTTAAAAACTGAAATAACATAGAGGACAGTCACCTACTTGGAAGTCCATTTGCAACACTAACAATGAAGACTGTAGCACACACTGCGAGTAAAAACATAGCTTGTTTTAAAGACATTTTTGCACTAAAGCTGGTTTAGCTTAGCGCGTTATGAGAGGTCAACTGCCCGTTATTTAAAATTGATCATTTATTTATAAGAAATACAAATTAGCACCGCAAATTCATCTGTTTGCTGAAGTGGTTAGCGAATCGAAAAAAATACCCACAAACAAGAACGTATTTTGGTCTAGAGGTGTTTTCTAGTCATGATCTTCAAAGTGATGTTCAAATTCCAAAGTCACTTGGGAAATAATTCCAGGATGTTGTGCAACATGTCACAAAACCAAATTAAGCACAAAAGTAACAATTTTCATTAAAAATGTATTTTATACAACTTAATATATATAATACATACAGGATATAATCTAATATTTATAGCATTATCTAAATAAAAACTATCTACAATCATTATATAGGCACATATTGTAAATATACAAGTTCTCTGAACAGTACGAACGCAGCTATACAAAACGTATTAGTATATTATGTAGACTGGATATACATACATTACACAAACTTTCAAACGTTAGAAATATTACATTTTCAAGCGTATTTTTAGGACTGATATTTACATTTATTTTGGTTGAAAACAAAGAAAAAACACTTCGTTTTTAGTCATTTACATTCCGCCTTTCGACATAAAGTCGTTAGACGTGGCTCTTTTCCTCTATACATTACTAAAACATTTATAAATCACTAACTCGACGATATTCTATAAGCATGTGGGTTGTATTTTTTTTTTAATTAGCTGAGGCAACCGAACAGGAATCGAATATGGAAGGAACAGATTGCAATTGGTAAGTGAATTTTTATAAATGAGTTTTTTAAAAATTTCTTATGGAATTTGAAACATTTTTAAATTTTAAAGTGCAGAAATGTACCAGATTGTGATACACTTGAAATACCGATAGCGGAATGACAAGAAAAGGCGGATATTGGGATAATTCAGTTTACAAAATCAGTATTTAAAAAAGTTCTTTTATAATTTTTTTAAATTGTTCCAGTAGCTGATGATTATTTATTACCGCCGGCCAATGATTTAAAACCGATGTAGTTAACTTGTTTTGAGTGAAAGTCTAACGGTTTATATTTTTTTTATTAAGAAAAAAGTCAAATTTTCTTTTAGACTTTTGAGCTATAACTTTTGACCGATTTAAAACAGCTTTAAAACTTGTCTTTCTTCTATTGTCTATTAGATACCTGACATTTTTTTTCACCTATCGATCAATGCGTTTTCCCAAAAACATGGCTATTCTTAAAACGTGTTTAAAATATTTGGGTTTCCATTAAAATTGTATTTCAAGTCGATTTTTTGGTTACATGTTTTCGTGTTCAAAGCAAAGTTATTTGATAAAATTGAAATAAGTACTTTTATATCTACATTTAAACAAGTTAAAAGGCAACAAGGAAGATATTGGTTCGGTGAAATTTTGGCAAACATCTGAAAACCTTTTAGGAAATTATGAGTTATTTAATTTCGCACCAGGATTAGTTTTTTGCATAAAAAATGGTTTTCAAAATTATTAAATGAATTTATACGGAAATGTATGAATTAATTTTTTTGAACATAAATGTTACAAGAATATTTTTATATAATTTCTTTGTAGTTTCTAGATACATCGACTTGTATATTGAAGTGTTCATTTTGACCGGAAAAAACAGAATTTAATTTAAAGAAACACATTACAAGCGTGGAACACTTCGGTAGAACTCGATGGGAAACGTAATATTTATTGTACTCAATATTTATACACAGTTTTTCAAATTACATGAATTAAAATTTCATTAAATGTACAAAAACACTTTTGGACAATTTCTCATCAACCAATTGCACGGACCACTGTTTGCGTTTTCACAAATTTTGACTGAAAATGCTTTTTTTGGCGAATGTTTTTTGGATCTGGAAACCGAACAAACGGCAAAACGACGCGCTTAAAGTCATTACAGGTAGCGATTTGTACATAACATTAAGAAAATTTGTACTATGCACTGTAAAGTGTCTAGTGCTCTAAGAGTGTGTACAACTAGTTCATAATATCGTATGCTCTGTGCGAGAAATGATCAATTACAAATCACAGTATTCTAGGGAAACGTTCTTACCGAAAAGTGACCTGCTGCCCATAAATGGGCGCCCACTCAGCATTTGCGCAAAACAATACTTTGTTTTTTACGCAGAAGTTTTTCAAATGTAAATTGTGTTTTATATTTTCTAGTAGCTCTGAGTATTAATCCGCTAATACTGCAGTAATAGCGGATCAGTTAATACTGCAACAATAGCGGATGACATGTACTTAATTAAAGTGAATTCACAATTTTTTTTTATATCACTGACATTTTATTAAGCGACTAAACACGATCGTGTCCTGCTTCGACTATAAGTGCGCCAAAATTTCCATTTCAGAAGGAATTTCGGTGATTTGAATGGTTGAATTGTTGTCCTGTGCGCTACAGCCGCTCACAGTGACGATCACAGGATTTTGATCATTGGTCTGCACAATGGTCACTAAATTGCCATCTTTCGAGCCCTCTAAATCGCCTTGACCACCTTTGAGGAGCATCTTCAAGGGATTGATGTCGGTCGCTTCCGGCTCCATTTTCAACGAATCCAAAGTGAGATTGTCGAGGGCTATATCTTCTTCAGTACTGCCCAGGATATTTACAACATTTACAACCTGAAACATAACAAAAAGCAATTAGTTTAAATGGCCTACGGATGGAGTAAAGAATTCAAAAAGTTGTTGGTAAGCGGGTTTAATATGAAGATGGTGGGACGATGTATATTGTTGAGGACAAGTGAAGGTAAATTTTCGGAGGGGTTTTGTAGAAATAATTGTAAATAACGCGATCAACGGCATCGGCCACTCCAAACGAACAGTGGCCGATTTTCCCTTTTAACTCGTACACTTTTTGAGCTTCCTTTATGTCCTTCACATCTCGGCCTTAGTTAAAGAATTGTCAGAAGGAAGACAAATTTTCAACTAGTGTAACTTGCCAGAGTAGGAATCTTCAAAAGGTTAAATTTCTCTGATACCTGAAGTGCATTTTTTGCTTTAAACATACGCCCACAACCAAACTCTATTTGCAATATATCCTTTTGTTGTCATGCTTCTCAAGGAAAGCGCAAAATCCTTGTATCCTATTGGCCGCCAGTATGTCCCGATTTACCACCCAGTGATTCTAATTGGGACTCGATTGAACCAATCGCGCACAAATTCGTATTGTACTGTTTACATAACAAGGAAAAGGGTCTACATTAACGTATTTTTTGCTTTAAATATACGCCCACCGGCCACACAAATTATTTCATGTAGGTATTTTAAACCGGGGAGACGCTAGAAGTGCAAATTAAAATGGTGTTCGTTGTTATCAATCGTTTAACTTGCAAATTATATTTTTAGGCACATTTTTATTCTTTTATTTTTTATGTTTGTTCAACAGTTTGCTGAAAATATACAGTTAACTCCAGCAAAATTTTAAAGCTATTTGTTTCTTTTTAATTGTATTTGAAATGAGAAATGGTTACCGGACTGTCTGTATATTTGCATCAAGGACGAGAATTTTTAAATGAAAACATATAACTCATAGCTAAGAAATTTTTTTTTGTAAATTTTCAAATAAAATGATCCTGAAGGCTGATTATCAGGTTTTTGGATAATATTTTAAAGATAAAGATTTTGGCAAATTGACTTGAAAATTGTTTTCAACTAGATGTTATAAACATAGTTTAGCGTAAAAAAATTATCCATTAAACGCGAAAAGAAATCGCGGTAGAAAATTGAATTTACGAAACAATAAAATAACGGGTTTTTATTTTTTTTATATCTTGTGAGTTGCATTGACAATTTGTCGATTGCAGACAGAAGTCAAACTTGGTTATTATAAGCTAAAAAGTACAATTTTCGCTACAAAACTATCGAAAATAAATGTGAAATCTGTTATTATTTAATAAAAATAGCATTATCAGTAGAAAGGAAAAAACACTCACTGTTTGCTGGTTCGGCCAAATGATTTGTGGAGAAATAAAGTTGGAAGCCAATTAAAATCAGTAACAAACATTTGTGCAGGTTGTGCTTTTGAAGAGGACAATTTCTTCTCAAAAATTTAATAAATAGAATTAAATATTTGCCCTTCTAAGAACTTCCCTAAAAACGCCACACCTGCATCGTACAGCTGTGAAACGATTTATTGTTAACTGATGCAAATATTAATTATTCTTGATAATTTTATACAAATACACGTGTAATGTAATTAATCAGCCAATGGAACACATTTTATAATTAATGATAAGCATACTATAAAGGTATGAATAAAAGTCGCAAAAATATCAATTTATTATGTAACCCATTTTTTGCTAAAAACAACGACAGTAATAAATACACGTGAGTTTTCGCCTCAGGTTTTTCATACGTGTTGAGATGACCACATTATATTAATAACGTCATATTGACGCATGTTTCGGTTATATTTATCTTGTTTTTTCCTATCCCACATATTTATGGCGACCGCTGATTCTATCTACTTATAAAAATCGCCTTTTGCAAACAAGAACAGCGACTTAATTTCGAATTTACACCCGCACATTTTTGATTTAGCATATAAAATTGTCAATAGAACACTTTCACCAAACCGAAGATGGCCAAGAAGTGAATGCGTGACTCGTTTAAAATTTCGTCATCAACCAAATTTTTGTAGTGATTTTGACGGGTTTTTTTTACCAAACTGAGTTGGCCAAAAACTTATTAGTAGGACTTAAAATGTATTAATTTTGAACTTTGCTATCAATTTTTTTTATTTTTCCTGAAAATGTGGGGCAAGCGACTGCTTTGCTACTAGAAAGCTCGCTTTCTCCTGATCCCTCTTGACTTAAATCGCTCACAAGTTTATGTCCTAATTTCTTCAGTAGCTGAATCGTTTATTGAATAAATATTATGGAAAAAATGTTCGCAGTTTCCAATATTATAACTTACCGATTCTTGATTCGAATCTGAAATAGAAGAAGGATCCCGCGAATGTAAAATGGAGCCATTTGTGAGAGTACCAGGTCGATTCGAGCTGTTCTGCGATCGGTACGATGGCGGACAACTGTACTCAGAGTGATTTACCTCTCGTCTACTGGAAAGTGGAGCCCTAGGGGAAAATGAAAAACGAATAAAAAATTAAACAGAAATTGTGATTAACGAACCTTAATAAGCTTCCTGCGTGACTTCGGTAGGTAGGTGGAGGAGACACGGCATTCTGAATCCCGGATTGAATTTGAGGCGTGTTCCCTCGATCCAGCAGAAGCAGCCTCAATCTGTACTCCTGCATCGAGGCCTGATAACTAGGAGGCGGAGGCCTAAAATTGAACCTTGATAAGATTTCCAGAGTTAGCGACAGGAAGAATAATTACAACAATTACACTTAGGATGGCGTGATCAATGAACGAATTAACGATTTTAAGTGGCTGGATTCGAACGTGAATTTTTGAATGAATATGTGATATAAATGTTACTGACCTGTATTGAAATTCGGGATACATCATGGCAGCATAGGGATGATGAGGCCGCCCATATGATGGAGGTAAGCGAGGAACGAAACGTCGGGTACATACATCTACAGATTCTGTCGATCCCAGTCCCAACATTGATCTACAGGTAGAAGAATCATGGGACGTGAGTCTCCAGGCGACGCCACTGACCGTAATTAATACTATTCCAACTCCTAAAAGGGAACAAATTTGTTTAAAGAAAATGTGATTTTGACAATTTCTTAAAAATAATACAATCCATTGAAGCTTAGAACATTTTTGTTGAGAGCAAGAAAAAAGATGTTTAGTAGATATAGTGAGAGAGTTAAAGAAGTTTAAAAATCAGCCACGATTACTTTCCAAGATTGTTTTTGAAGAAGTATTTGAGAAAATTTTCGTGCTCCTGCAAAAATAATGACACTCATTGAAATAATCGTAAAATATGTTTATAATAAAATCAAATTATGAACAGTCGAAACACATAAAATCCCTTGTACGACACTGTTTACGATTAGTGCTAACGCAGCTCAGTGCCAAAGGACGTAACGTAATAGGTTCCCTTGAGGACTCCGGATGCCTTAATTATCCCATTATTAACCGGAATATTGCCGCAGTAGTCAACGTGACAAAAAGGGATTAATCAGGAACACGGATTACAATGCGTATACAGGGTGATAGGAAAAAACTGGACACTTTTGCTCTTTAGGGAACTAACTGTAGTTACTTTATAGTCTTCCATACTTCCGTGAATCGTAACAGTTTAACGAACGACATCCGTTAATAATATCAAATTTCCGTCTCGCTTGGTGGACAAGCAATAGAAAATGAACAACCTTTATTGCGTCATTGCCAATAAGCTTGGGGAGAACACACTTTGGCGTAAATCTGAACATTGAAGAGTTTCGCACCTGGATGGCTGATCAAATTAAAATGTGCTTTATTGCCACAGAAACATTTAAACAAATTATATGGACAAAGTCAATGGCAAAAACAATATACAATAGAGCAGATTCAGTTGAAAGTTGCAGGCAGAAAGCCCTCAAGGCTCTGAAAATTCTACTGTTATCGCTGGGCAGATGATTAGGAATTAGGATCCGAATTAATAATATATATCCATATAATTTTCATTTCGTACACTTCTAAACATTTTTTTGGCTCGATGCTAACAAACATGGTGTCCGGAAACTAGAGTTCGGGCCTAAACAGTTTTCTGCAAAAATATGAGAAGTCGAGCTTTTGCAGAGGAACATTTGACACATGCAGATGAATATTACGTTTAGATCGCATTTTCAAGTGGTTTTTTGTATTTAGAGTAAATTTATTTGGCCATAAAAAACTAAGTTTCAAAGTCGAATTTTTCGAAAACCTTAAAAATTTCAGATTCAACGCTAGACAACTGGAGAAAAGTTTTATGCCTTAAAGCCCAATTTAATCGTTCTAAAAACTCAAAACCGATTTGGAATTCTCAATAGAAAAACTGTAGGTGCAATAGTAATAGCAAATGAAAAAGTCTTGTTTCTCTTTTAACATTCAATATACCTAAAACTCCAAACTTTCGAATAGGAACAAATAAATTTAGTTAAATTGCAATATTTTTGCAAAAAAATTGCCGTGGTCAAGTATGACTTTTCCTTAATTTCGCTAATTAATTTTTTGTATAATGTTAATACATAAATACATCAGCAATCACTGTAACGTGGCTAAAAGGAGCTTTTACACATGAAAAAGGTTTTTTCTAGTTACTTTATCCAGAAAAATCCTGCAAGTACGCTAGAGAAAATGGTTAAAACATGTTTTCGACAATCTGCGCAATTCAATATATCAGTTCCACTTGTAAATTTCATCTGTACTTCGCTTCTTCATCCAATTCACTCAGATACTTCAAGGATTTCGATTTCTCATTTCAAGCGCTTTATTCCCCGAAAATGCCTTTATTTACAAATTGCTTTTCGTCGCTGCGATTTTATGTAGCTCTTAAACCGTTTTATGAATGCGAACACATCGAACAAACTTGAAAGAGTTTAAATGAAAATTAATCGAATACAAAAAATGTGGATTTTTTTGTTGCAACGTGTTCTGCACAGTTAATTTTTGAGATAATAAAAATTATTAACGTTCTTTGTCATACACTTATAATAAATAATTGTTTCTTAAAAAACCCTATCAATCCTTAGGAAATTGCAAAATTGTCACTAATGTATTACATTTTTGCGTCAATATGGCTGCAAAAAAATACATTCAGGCAAACGACGGAAACCTTTTTGCTTACAGAAGTATTGGTGTTTAGCTTCACTTCAGCTTCTAGTACTTAAATATCTATCTTTAGTTGCTCTTTTTCCGTAAAGTGCAGCTTCATTTAAACCTGGGAAACATAAATAGCTCAAAAACGTCTTTCACGAAGGAAATCAAAGAGCCTAGGCTCAAGTTCGGCGTCTATTCATAAATAACTTCCCCTGTGAAAGAAACCTCAGTAGCTTTTGAACAGTTTTGGAGAGTTTGGAAAGTTAATTAATGGCATAAAGAGCGGTGGCCGTGCCACGTCCTGCGGAAATTACTACAGTGATATACATACTTAATAAAATTGGAATATTTTCCAAGATTTTTATTTACAAGAACTTTGCACTTAATATCGAGCATTTAACTGTCTTATTACAGATTGCATTTAACATTGTCTTCTGTTCAAATCTCTAAAACTGTTCACTATACCGCAAAAGCTACTGGAGCTTTATTGATAGGGCGCCGCACAGACTCTCCTTTTTTATTCAGTTTTTTTTTCAGAAGTTTTAATCAAAAAATGAAAACATATACGATTGCCAAAAATTTAACAGGTCAAATCTCGAAAACTGTTGAAAATACGTCACAGCGTCTTCTGTTCACTGAGTTTCATCAGAAATTCTTATGTTTTCAAAAGTTTGAGGCAAAAAGTGAAAACAAACACGATTGTCGAAGGTTGAACAGTTCAAATCTCGAAAACTGGTGAAAATACGGCAAAAGTCAATGAATATTTTTTTAATCGAGAATCGCGCGAGCTGTATTTTGCTCACTAACTTTCATCATAAATTTAAAATTTTTACTCTTTAAAAAGTTAGAAGCAAAAATATGAAAACGAACATAATTGTTTAGACACTTTAGAGTAGACGAGTTCAAATCTTGAAAACTCGAATAATACGGCAAAAATTAATGGATATTTTTTTATATCTATAGAGCCGCACAAACTGTCTTTTGCTCCTTAAGTTTCGTCAGAAATTCTCAAGCTTTAAAAAGTTTGAAACAAATACTTACATGAATACGAACACGAGTGCCGAAGGTTGAACAGTTCAAATCTCAAAAACTGTTTTGAGGGCTTTTTGAAAGAGCGCCACACAAACTGTCTTTTGAACTGAACTTCATTTTAAAGACGCAAATAACAGACTTACCTATCATTAATAAGGAAACGGTAAGATGATCCCTTCCAGCAGGCCGCATGGCCCCTAAAGCTGTTCCAACCAGAACACTGCACACAGCCACCAAAGCGATCAACGCAATAAACCATCGTAAAGATCCAGGCTTCCAGGAGAAAAAGTCGCAACAACTCTTTGGCGAATCTTCGGAAAATCTCGATCTGCAAAAGAACAAAAAAACCATTAGTCTATCTGAAATATTCATAAATTTGTAGTTTATTTATATTCTTTCTACTGTAAAACGCTAAAATATACATTATTCATTGCGACTTTTTATATTGATCTTTCGGTTTGTTTGAGCAAATAATAGGAAAAAAATAGGTTTTGACTTAGTGTGAAGTATTTAACGCAGGTAATTGTTCTCAAATAAATACCAGAGGAACTGAAAAAGCATTGGGAGACCGAACAGGCAAATGAATGCAAAATGAAGGTAAAACTGAAAAAATTGACTGTTTAAAATCTAACAAACATCTTCTTTATTCATTGCTTTACTTGCTTGCAAAGATTAAATTAATGGATCATTTATTCCAATGTTCCTTCTTTAGGTGCAATTTGTTCATTTCCTCATTGTTTAGCTACTCGCTTTAGTTGATCTGGCGATGTTTCTGATACATTTGTTTCCAGTTCTAAATAATTGAAAATTTTAGTGTATAGTTTCGATTGAATGCATACTTTTCAACATCATTTCAAAATAAATTGTTGATTCAATATATTTTTGTAATTTCAATTTAGCTTCTTAGCAATAAGATACTTTCATGCATGGTAATATTTAGATCCAAGTCCATCACAACAATTCAAAGATGATTAACTTATGAAACATATTTGATTGCAAAATGATGAATATTTCGAAAGCTGTTCTCTGTTCTAATTTTTTTCCCTTAAAAACCCCCTAATATATTTTCTGTTTAATGAGTCACGGCAACTTTAGTAATTAATATGCAACATTGCGATGGGGTCTGCAGCAACTTGTACGCCAATTTTCGTGTTTGCTCTTCAGTCTCTTACGCTTGACCTGACCGAATCCATCCCGTCCCAAATCGGCGCGTTCGCTTGGCTATCCTCCAATTTTCCTATTTTACTTTCCTATCTTTTGGGAATTACTTCCCTATTTCTGCGGCGAATTCGGATCGAGTCATATTTGATTTTTCCTCATATTTTCCGGAGTTCTTATCCGGGCCATAAAGCTATCGGTTTCGTTTCAACTGCACCATTTGAATAGCGAATAAAACCCGTAATGTTAGTGGCGAATTTCGAAATGTTTTTCTCGTTCCTTTAGGAGAGTAGAACACTCTTGAAGTGCACTTTTATGTTTGATTAATGTAACCGACCAGTTACGGTTTTCTAGCAAATCTCATTTGAATTTGCCCGAAATTTGTAAATAAATGGCAAAAGCAATTAATCCGGGAAAATTAATAATCAAGTTAAAAAAGTGATAATTTAATGGCTATCAAGTACTACGCCCTGTCCCGACTCTTCATTCAATGGCGGCTTGGGATTTGCAAAAAAGTTTTAATTAAATTCTTCAGTCAGCACGAAAACGATTTCATTTTGTTTCTGAATTTGCAAACGCGTTGCTGTGTGCCCGACAACGGCGCCTTTTCGCTTATTTATTAATTTGCTCTGTTATTTCTTCTTATGGCGATTTAAAAACAGACATTAACTAGTTATTTGCATAAATACGTATTTTATTCTCTCTTGTGCTAGTCGAGTTATTTAAAGTAGGGCAACCCCCCCAAAAAAAGCAAATTTATGGGCTAATCCACACTTACCCAAACCAATCAGAAACAAATGCCTCAATATCGCAAGATTTCCATCAATTTCATAGGTGTTGAATGTTGAAAAAACTGGTAAAATTGCGCGAATAAAATTCTTCATTTCGAGGATTCTGCCAATAAAATTTGTTGTGAAATGCCTAGATTCGCATCAATTTTTACATGTCCCATTTTTGCCCGTGGAAACGAACGTAAGTACGTATTTCCAAATCCGTAAAAATCCTATTATTATTTATGTTTGAGCAATATGTTTTCGGCAGTCGATATATTCCCATTTTGAATAGTTTCATACTGAAGTAATTTCCGGTGCATCTTGGCTTAAATAATCACCGGAGCCCTGCCCGACGAATATTTATTGAAGCAAACGATTCAGTTAGTATTATGCAATAAAAACGACGGACATTTCTCCCTTATGTGACCTTTAAATAAAGAGCAAAGCCTCAGAAGTATGCCAGCGACATCATATTGCGGCGTTCCCCATTCCATAACGATGCTGCTCTTTGTTCGACTGATGCTTTTAAAAATATTGTTTACAGAGACGATATTAGATTTCCGTGTTTTTGTTATAATTCTGTTTACCACAGGATTTTCTTTCAGGTCATTTTCATGATAATGTAGCAATATTTTCCTGCAAATAAAAATTGCAAACATTGCCAGCTAAATCTGTGTCAGTACTGGGCCACCCTATATAATTGTAAAAACAGCGTTTTAAAAATGATTATATGCGGTAGTCTTAATGGTTCCTAACTAAATTTAATTGTGGTTGCTTGTTCCATTCCTTGTCTGGTTTATTGAAGGATGACCAGGTAATAATATGTTTAGGTCAAACTTGATGATGTTACATTCAATATAAAATTATGCACGAAACCGAATATTATTAATTAAGTACCGTATGGTAACTTAAGCAAATTCAATGGCTAAGGTGTAAATATGACACCATTCTGTAGGTCACACGCAAACTGCGACGACCATCAAGCATGAGAAAAAATGCATGGAAAACATACATTGCCAATTAAAAAAATGATTGTTCACTTTATCAATTATTCCACCTTATTGCGCCCAAACAGTGGAGCTTATAAATAAAATTAAGGATCAACTAATGGCTTGTTTATTTCACAATTACTTGATGAGATTTTAATTTTTCACATTTTTTCGAGCATTCCTAATTGGTCCTTGTATTTCTTTTCCTGTTTAAAGTTATTTTTAGAAACATGATTCTTGTCCACTTCGGGCAAAATTACATCGGGATTTCGGGCTCTAGTTATTGCTACTTGTTCATATTTTACAGTTTTTCCTAACGGGTTTTTGTTGTTTTTGTCTTCAATATATTTACTAGCGTCAATTGAATAAATTGCGAGCAATTGCTGTGAAATCTGTTTCACCATCTAACGGGAATATGAACACGTAAAGCCATTGACAAAATTTGTCCCAATAATTACCCGATTCGATTCGATAGTGTGAATGAAATTTACAAAATTCGCTACGGTCTTTGCTGCGAAAAAACTCACTCATTTTCCGTACAATCTTCTATAAGTCAACTCGACTAAACAATTATATATCCGGCTTACTGAAATTACACACGAAAGCCAAACGGGTTTCGGTACATTGGACAAGTGCTTTCGCTTAAAAGGACAATGCTAAAGACGTGCGAAAAGTTGATGCCAAATGAGAGAAAGTCCTTTGGGTGTTAAAATTTACGGTGTGGAAGTTTTTGGTTTGATTTAACGCAAATATTTGATTTTCATTTCTTTTATTAGAACCGGGACAAAAGAACTATAAATGAAGAATTTTTACAGAGTGGACATTTAAGGTACAATATTTCATACAAGGGAGGATTCAGCTTTAAAGTAAGGGGGGTCATGTAATAGAGATTCAGTCAGGACAGTCTTCAATTCAATTACTGACGGATTTCGTCCTTAATCCTAACCGATTGTTATCAACAATATTAAATATGTAAATATTTGAGGATGATCCTCTTTCGAGAAATTTAGCTGCAATTTAATATTTCCTTATTTATTATGTGTGTACATATACACGCAAATAGTCTCAGTCAAAATATTTCCAGTGCATTTAAGGCCGAGTACCCGAATTTTTGGAAGAATATAATTTTTTGCCTAGAGAGGCTTCTTTTTTAATGGTGGTTTTGCTCTAAATGTTTTTCTTTGTACGTACAAACGACGTACGTACGGTCTAAATTTGCACATTTCCAATTTTCAAAAAATTCGAAAAACATTTCCAGAAAAAAAAATAAATTGCATTTTTTTAAACCATTCAGTTACTCCTATAAATACACTTTGGGGTTTAAAAAATCTTGATGCGGCGCCAAATTTGTAGCGAAAGAGCGTGTTTCCAAGAACAACCAGCGCTCAGATCTTTGAAAATTTACACTCCTCTGGCGCTTAAACGGTGACCAAAATGAACTTTGGCCCTGAGACAGCTTTTTACGCCAAGTCTATGGGCTTTTTAAGAGTTTTTGAATTTCTGCAAAATGTTGATAACTTATTCAGTTACAGGGTAAGGAGTATGTGCAAGATTGAAAGTTTTACGCTTGCCAATATTCAGAACCCATTTCGTTCCAAAGTGTTGCAAATATAAATTTTCTTTTAGGCAGTGAATGTTTTGAGACTCCACTTTGCAAACAATCTTATGTTCTACTTTGAAAATGAGTTATTCGAGGTAAAAATGCGAAGCATTTTGTTCGGGAAATCGTCTTTTCGACCTTAAAACCATAAAGCTTCTCTCAAGCTTTTCAACCGATTGCAATTTTCTGAAATGCCGTTTTTGTAGGAAATCGTACATTTTTCAACAAATTTCCAAATCGGCCCAATATTAACCGTTATTCAGAAAATTTCTCCATACAAAAAGCTATCTTTCAAAAAAGAATGCGCTCTTAAATCGGCAAAGAAAACATTTGCCTTCAGAAATCGGCTTTTCGACCTTCAAACTCTTATGACTTTCAAGTTTCTCAACTGATTTCAAGTTTGCAAAATACGATTTTTAGACATAATCACTCGCTTTCAAACGAATTTTCAATGATCCAAATCGGGCCCGCATTAAGAGAGTTAATAAATAAACTAATTTATTCATACTGAAGGATCTGATGCGCCAAAAACAGCATAATATGGGTGTCATTCGTGTTGGTGTTTGCCGTACCAAAATCCTCCCGATTGTTTTTATATTCTCCATTTAAAGTTGAACTATACTGATGACTTTGAATTTTTAAATCCATAGAACATTTCCAAAAATTTATTGATTCCTTAGTGCAAGCCTTTATAGAAATTTCGTTTTTGCCGCTAACGTAATGCTTTTCTGTGATTTTTTAATTTTCATTGCTTTAACTCCATTTGCAATTTTCTCAACTTCAGTTCGAAAAGTCGCTACGAAAAGTTTCCGGTTGAAAAAAATATTTTTCTGTGCCCGACACGAGCCGATGCCAGTAATTATCCTTAAATACGAATGATAAATGATTAAAACTGCAAACTTCGTTCTGTGCTAGATGCAAATTGTACTCGAGCGGAAACTGCACCATATATCACGAAGTATCTTTGCCAAAAAGCCTTTTAAGAGCGGATATGGAAGTGACTCTATAATTTTCTGCAAAGTTTTTAGAGCGCCCTATATCTTGCAGTCCACCAATAAACAGAGCGGAGGGATCTTTGGCTAGACTAATTTAAGTTTTGTTTTTAGAACTAAAAGCAGTTCCATATTTTCAGGGCGTTAATTGAATTTCTGCTAAGGACTTCCGATTCCACTCAAATCTAAAGAAGAAAATTTGGAAAATGCTCCTTCAAGTGTTATCGTATCGTATTTAATTGAAATACGATCGGGAGATCTTGCGATGCAAAATAATCGAGTGAAGAAGCTGTTCAGTTTTTCAGGCTTTTAGGCCGTTGTGGCAAAGCCGAGCAAACTACTTCTGAAGATGCATACCACTCAGGCTTGCGAAACGTCACGAAACATTTTTCCACAGCGGCCTAAAGGCCTAAAACTTCAACAATTTGAAGCTTTGAAATCTCAAAAATTGCTCAGTTATATACCGGATTCAGACAGAGTAGAAAACTTATTTTCCTATAAAATTGGCAAGGCCGGTCGCGGACAATTTTCGCAATTTCCACTGTTCCGAATGCCAAATTGCCGGTAAAAAACCTAATATAAAGCGGAAAACCGCTTGAATTTAGATTAGCTCGAAAACAAAACGGTACAAAGCCGGAATAAAAATGTAAATCAACGCCCCAATTTCTCCACCCCCATTGGGCTTCGGTGTTGCCAGTTTGATAAATATACTCCTAAGTTTATAGTTCCATTTGTCAAAGTTGGAGCCAAATCAGTAGCACAAGTTTAGTTAACATACTCTATTTGAATTATAGCAAAATCCATAACTGGAACCGGAGCTCGGAAGTGATTTATCGTTCAGGTTTTTCAAAGTTGCGGTTTTTCGTTCGGAACATCGAACAGCCCGCTATTTTCTCTATAACAAGAAGAATAACGATGGGTTTAACATTTTAAAGTCGCCCACCACCATATGGAAGATCAGTCTGATTTACTGAAAGTAGGTAAACTACATTTTTAAAGGTTGGAAAGTAACAAATTTTAATTAAAAAATGTAATTATATTGTTCAACTTTTGCAAGTAACAGCATCAAAACATAATAAAATTATTCAAATTTAGTTGCACAGTTGCAAAAATTAGTGCAGAATTTCTTGGTGGTTGAGTGATCGGATCTTCAAGAAAGTTAAGTCATAATAGTTAAGTTAAGCCATAATAGCGCTCTTGTTGCATCGAATTGAAAATCGAGTTTTAAAGTGAACGGAAAATCAATTAGCAAACCAAACACAGTGTGAAAAAATATGTAAGCAAATTTTGCCACTGAAAACGATTTTTTGTTGAAAAAAACTTCACTCACCAAAACTTCTTCTTCTATATGGATTCAAATTCGAAACCAACTAGTCGATGGATATGCGTACATTTTTCTTCCTTTCTTTATAATATTTGTGTTATTATTGTGATTTTGTAAACCATTTAGATTCCCGTCTGTTGGACATATAAATAAAATTGTGCGTGCTGAGGGCCTCGATGCGAAATTCGAAGTCCATTATTTTCTGATTGGGGTAGTTTTAAAGCGAAAATAATATTTTCGAATGCAGATCGCAAACAACAAAACGTGTTTTATCTCTCTATCTGAAATTAATTCCATCCTAAAAATTCATACACAACATTTTAATTGCATCGTGCCTGCTCTGGTCGGATTGCGTCCGAATTTTCAATAAAGAATGAATAAAATGCAATTTTTTAATACAATTATTAATAACGGTCAGAAAACTACTGGCAACAAGAACAGGAATTGGAAGCGTCCAAGAAGATTGTTAAAAACGTCCAGGCTCCGTTAAAAATTGATCATAACCGTTATTTCCACACATCCGTCCAAATCAATTTTTATTTATCCTTTCAGACATTCTCCACTCAACGATTATCATCGTCTATGGGGCGCACCTATCAATCAATTGCGCGTCTGACGTACATTAGCCATTATAAGCAAAAAAATCCCTCAAATATTTGCATTTAACACCTTTTCCCTTTCAGAAGGGAGAGCGTCCATCAGCTAAGGCTGACTTTGCCCTGTTGACCCATATCAATCAAGCCAAATAAATAAACTGACGCTTTTTACACCCGCAAATCATCCCTTTGAAAATCCCGAAAGGTTTCTATCTCTGCAGGAAACAACGTTTTTAAAGCCGGAGGAATTAGTGTTGTTGACTTTTAGCGCGAAAAAAATTAAGTGCCTCTAGGGAAATGTAAGATTAAACCATGTTTAACTAATTAACAGTGTCGTTATTTAAGCGATTTAAAACTGCAGGTGCGTCCTTTTTTATTTTTTTTATTATAGTGGATTTAGGCATGCAGGACCAATTCTTTTAAGGGAAGAATCCTCAAAACTATACTCTAAATCGATCGATAAATCGCCTCCAGAGTTAACTGGATGCGAAGCATTGGATATATCCAAACACCGCTAATTGAAACACAGCTGAAAAAAATAAAACATTTTTTTCCTACGGGTTTTGACTACTAATGAGCAGAGAGAGTATTCGGAATTACCTCTGCATATAGAAATAAAAAAGTTTGATCTCTATGATATTGATTGGAGAATTTTAACGATTGTTTTTTATGCCAACTTTTTTAGTTTCGGGAGTACAGGAAAAAATACATTTTTATACATAGTTCTTGAAAAACGTGAAAACTCTCCAATTTCAAGCAATGGCTGCAAAACCCTTTTCGAAATGAGTTTGGATTGAAAAAAATTAAGAGCTCCGAAAAAAAACTTTAAAGAAGAAGATTGTTAATGATTTAAATAAGAAAATATTCCATCTATAAAAAACAAATTTATGAAATGCAAGTTTCCCAACCTTTTTGCGATCAAAATACCAACTAACTGTGCTTTACTTCCTATTGCTACCAACTTCATTCCCTTAAAAATCCAATTGAAAATTACTTATTACATGTTTCTTCAGCATTTGCTCCAAAATAAATACAAAAATTCACACCCAAAAAACTTTTTAGCAACATTTATTACAGCGAGCCAAATTTGAACATCAATTAAAGTAAGTCCATACTGCTCATATTAAAATGCTTAGTGATTTATTCTACTAATGGCCCATCAAATTATGTCACATTGCAATACAAAACACTTTCGGATACAAATTAGAATCGAATTCCATACCATAATCGTGGACTAATTAGGTTTCACATATGGCATAATATAATCGCAAGGCCGTAGTTCAAACGGCCTTGACCGTTACTCCGATTGCCTCACCTGGCCTATTGTTCGGATAGTAAAATGCCAAATGATTTCAATTTGGCAATTTGCGTCCAAAATGGCAATAATTTGCCTATAGAAATCATAGTTTGGTAATATTGTGCAACTTGGTACAGCCCGAATACGAACAAGGCATTCATTCAAACTAAACTTCGATTGGGCATTTAAAGGTCGTGTTTTGTTTATTATACCTGCCATATGAGGAACACAGTTACTTAATGAGGTTTGATCAAGTGCTTGAAATACTTAATTGTTACTAATGAATTCAGTCAGAGTAACTGACCTCAAACTCAAGATTGTCAAGAAGAAGATGAAGAAGAGGTTCAATGGTCAATTGGGACTAAAGCTCGGCTTTGCCTCACAGCTTTGCTGAAAAACGATAGTTTTTACACAATTTTTAAGAGAAATGCGACTAGCATCGATGCATTCTGATCCATATCGATTGCCAATAACTAACTTTTTTAGAGACTTAAAATTTCCGGAAAATTCATGTATTAAGTTGGGATGAAAATTCATGAATTTGTATAAACATTGTAAATGATCAAACAAATCTGATCAGTCACCAATTTGTAGTCTTGTGAGTCTGTTTTCATGATCGACTCATTCCTTTTGCCTAAGAAATATTTCCTCACAAAACGCTTTTAATCGGAACTCAAATGTTAGTTATCGATCTTATAAAAGTCATTTTTTAATACAATCGATCTGGGTGATTTTTCTTATGATTTTAATTTTGTCTTGGTGACATCGGTTTCGTTTTCTGCATGTATTTTTATTTCTCTAAGTTGCGATTGCTCATTATTCCAGCAGTGATCATCAGATAGTTTTATACATTTTTGGGCCATTTGGCTTGTATGAGCTGAAATCTCTAGATTTCTTGCAGTTTCTATCCGAGTATGATGACGTTGTTTCACTGCTTCTCTAACAGGTTTCCTATGCACAATAAACTAGAGGAAACTTTGAGAAAATGCAACCAAAAGTATTTCGTTATTAATCAATCGATATCAAAGAAAACAGGCATCAAATCGCGCGAAAACATCGCAAAGCAAAGTAAAAAGCTTTATGGAGAGAAATTAAAGAACATGCTGAACCATCTGCAAATTGGTGATTCAAACTAAGTGTCAGAATACCCATAAAAATGTATTTATTATCCATTAAATGGATTTTCAAACAGATTTGATTTGTTTGTTGTTTTTGTAAGCTTGTAAATCTTGCAACATAAAATTTTCAGAAAAAAACGGTTATGAGTTTCAGTTCAAGCACATGAAAATTGTATTTGTTCAAAACTATTTATTTCTTGCAAAACAATGAAATTGTGCACGGCAACGCCTGTTCATTGGGAATATTTCTGAATAGATTTTTCCTTTGAACTCTTGAAGAATTTTTTTTTAACTTCCTACAGTTAGTTAGCTCAAGAACTCAAATTTACAGTATCTTTTCAGTTTTTAAGAGTTTTATACTTTTACACTAAATTTCATTACTGGAGTGGACCTACACATTTTTCAAACGAAATTTATGAATTTATTTTATCTCCTCTATCTATGTTCACTTTTCACCCTCTGAATAAGCTCTCAAATCAAAGTCATGAAGAAGCCAAAAAATATTCGGACCTACAAAAATGTCGACCAAAGAAAAAATTGACTCAATACTGCGTACAGATTAACCCAACAATGAATGTTTGCGAATGTATTGAGAATAAACTGTACACCTGTGAGGTGTTCTCTGACCTAAAACAAGCCTTCGATCGTGTCATTCTGGACGCCTATTCAAAATAAAAGCTGATTTAACTCAGTTCTTTGTGTTTTTTTGGGACAATCAGAGTGTATGAATCTAAAGCAGATTTGCCAGAAGCAAAATGGACAATTAAGTTACACGCGAAGAACTAACGTATTACGACGATGAACCACATCTCCCAGTCATTGCAGAGGCTCAAGATGTGTTACCTACCACAATCCGCTCGGGCCTGCATACTCGTATTTTCTCGGTTTCTGAACAAACCTCCATTTGATTCCCCCATTTCTTCTTACGTTCATTTTTCATGTCGTTTGCTCATTGGAAAAAATATATCGATGTAAATAGTTGCAAATAAGCGCAAAAATATAGCGCGAAAAATTACATGTTTAATATGATTTAGTGAAAAAAGTCGTCAGTGACCGGACAGAAACCAGACAAGTCCAATGCAGGCCTGTAACATAAATGCTTCTGGAATTGCAAAATAAACAGCCCATCACGTCCAGGCCAGACGAACGATGCTAATTACATAGCCGAAACTGTAAATTGAAAAGTTGCGGGATTCGGACTCATTTTTAACTCTGGAAAATAGTTTTGTGCACTGAAGTGAAGCCCAGCACGAATTGGGTAAACCGGAGCTTAATAAGCCACTTTATGTATCTCGGAAAATCTCTTAAAAGTCGAAATAGACGGCTAAGCTGCACCATCTCTGGTTGTTTATCTATCATTAAAAATGCCCTTTTCCACATCCGAAAAAGTGGCTGGCTTTCATGTCTTCTCTGCCATTTTAATTAGTAGTAAAATAGGTAATGTCATGCAAAAATGATAAGCTTTTAAGTGCCATCACCGTTCCAGTCCCAGTAAAATTATATTTCATCTCTATGGAAAATCGTGAAAAACCAACGGAGATATTTTCATATTAAATAAGTTACGTTAGAAGTTTCAACAAAAGTGCCTTGAAATTACGCAAAACATGGTTACAGGAAAAATGCATCCAGCAACACACAGTTTGTGCTAACTTAAAAATTTTGAATTAAGCCATCAGCTCATTAGTAGTAAAATACAAAAATGTCATCGAAAGTACAGTATTTATGACCAAGATGCCTAGACTTGGAACTATCCATACGACTACTGAATAAACATTAGTGAAAGCAAAATACTGTGCATTGCACCTTTGAAAAATTAGGGTGCAGAAATGACCAATCCACTGAAAAATTGTCAAAGTTCAAAAATTTATATTGAAGAAGGTAATGATCGGAATACAACCGAACTAGCACACCGTGATCACGAAAACCTTATTTATGGATCGCTAAAATCGGTTTGAAGATTTCTACCCGAGTTATGAAGAAATCCACTCTGAAAGCTTTGGGTGCAGAAATGGCCGAACGACTGAAAATTCGTCAATGTCCAAAAATTCATATTGAAGAAAGTACTGATGGAAATGCAGCCAAACTAGCACAATGTGTGAACGAACACCTGTTTTATGGATCGCTAAAATCGGTTAGAAGATTTCTATATGAGTTATGAAAAGTTAATGTTCATTCAAGTTCATCAATGTTCAAGTGAAGTTCAAAAATGTATATTGAATTTAGTAACGATGGGAATATAAGTACGTTTGAACAGTGTATTAATAGGGACCTTCTGTATCAATTGCTGAAACCCGTTAGATGATATCTGAACGTGTTAGATAGAAATTGGAGTGCAGAAATGGATGAACGACTGAAAATTCGCCTAAATTCAAAAATTCATAGTGAAGCCAATAACGCTAGGAATACAAGCAAACCATCACAAGGTGTTAAAAAAAGCTGACAACATAGAAACAAGATAATATTGATAAATCCACTATTGTTTCCATGTCACAAAACACGTTTTTCAATTCATATTCTTCACATATTCAGCCAAATTCTCTTTGTCACTTTCAGTGGATGCTGGCTCAAAAATGAAAAGTAAAATCCAATTATGGCATCCATATCAATAGCTGTTATCTCCAAACTATAAAACTCCCCATTTCCAAACACACTCTTCTCTCTTGAATTACTGACCTCAAAAATATGCAGTTCTATTCTGCGCGTGCAGTGAAATATAGGCCTCTTGAGTGAAATAGGTCCAAATTATACAATAGTCAGCGGGATACGTTGGATGTTTCGAAACTACCCGTTTTTGCATTTTCGCCCCCATATGGGACTAATAAAGTTTTATTTTATAAACTTTGTTTTGCCACTAGTGGTTTCTCGTATATATTTCCTGTCTACTTAACTTGTTGCCCGATCAAACTTTAACACTAATTAAGATGGGGCAAACAAATTTTAACAGCTAATAAATGCTTTAGATTTAGAGAGATTTTCCCATTAATGTTAATTTAGTTTTAATCTTTTTCTCAATATCCTGTTAATTCTTTATGAAATTTATTGTACCTACACTTCAAACATATTTCGAAACATGCAATTAACAACCGAAAAAAATTGACTAGGAAAATGAACAAATAACGCCTGAAAAATGAGTTTAATCAATCCATTTAAAAACTCAATGGAAATGAAATGGAACAAAATGCATATCAGAATTGACAATAGCAAAATATCTATAAGTTTCGGTAACAAGTATGAATTAAGGATGGCACGGAAATATGTAATAGCTGTCGTGTTTCGACAGAAAACCTTACATATGTAGCCAGGTATAACACATATTTCGTCCTATTCTTATTACGAAATCCCCCGTAAAACAAAGCATATTAGCGGCACGTAGAAGACATCGACCATTTCATGATTATAGCCAACTAGCCGTGTTTATTATTAGGTAACTAGCAATTTGCATGATCCATTAAGCGCTAAGATCCCAGCCTTTTACAGCATATTCCAAATGGAAAACTTGCCCAAGTCCAAGAACATTTTACAGTGTTTTGTGCCAAATAACTTGCAAGTGTGCCCAAAAACTGTTGTCCTCCATATCTAGAGAACATTTTGTCCATTAGGCAAATGAAAATGAATTAAAACGTTGTTATTTAATGCTCCTTTTCATACGGCAAAAACAAACAATTTCGGACGGAATTGCCACATCAAAAACCCGACCGCAAACCCATCAATAAAGTAATAAATTTTAATTAAGTTGGGAAAATATAATTAAACGGCGCCGAAAGCAACATAAATTTTGCCCCCGTTGATAATGTATTTCGACCGAAATATGTAAATTGATTGGATCTGATTAATCATTCGAATGCATTGATCCGGGATTCGGGGTCCACACCGATACAAATGACAATCATGTTTTTACTTGTTCCTAACAGATGGTTTGAATTAATTTAAATTTTAGCGCATTCACTGTGCGACTTAATTTTTTTCTAGAAAACCTTTCTGAAAGCACGAGTCATTTAAAGATGAAATTCTGAAATGGTGATTTCTCCTCGAAAATGACCCAAAAATATCCAAGATTTCACTGCTATTCGTTAGAGGCAAAAAAGAAATTCAAGCTAGCTGAATATTAAGAGTAAATGAGAAAATAAAATTAATTTGCATGGGTAAAAGTCTGCTATCCACAAAACTGTCCGCAGTGGTTCATTCATCTGCAATTTTCATTATTTATGAAAACGTTTTGTCGAATTAAGACGCGTTTGGGGAACAAGGCAACTAAGAACATCTTTTATGTATTTTTTTTAACTTATTCTCTCTTAATTATAATTTTTCAACATCAATCGTCTTTTTTAAATTTCCAGTTAGTCACAACTACATTTAATTGTGAACTGTAAATATTTGTTAATTTCCTGCTTCTTCATAAGAACAAAAAAACAATTGGAGACAAGACACCCCTATATTTAAAACTCTTATGATTGTTTATTCAATAACACAGGGTATTCGGTGCAAATGCGAAAAAAATTCAAGAAATTTTACGTACACTGCACGATATTCATCAGACATTTTTTCGAAAATTGGTGGAATTATTAGCTTGTTTTTTAAAGGTGGAAAGTATGTAATAACTTTTGTGTCGTTTTATAGGTTCCATCATTTTGTGCATTGTGAGTCAGTCAGAAGCAATAATCAAAAAACGTACAGCTTTATATTAATGTATACATATACTTAATTATACAATAAATAAAAAAGCTAACAACTTTTTCCTTCACTGCAATGATTATTTTACCCCTTGGGGATAAAGGGGTAAATGCCAAATGTTGATCATTCACGCTGAGCAAAAGTGGAAGAAGATGCAAAGCAAAATTTCCAGTTGAGCAAAAAAGTTTTTTTCTTTGGATTTTCACAGCAAAGATCTAAGTATAGGTTTCATATCTCAAAAACAGTTTTGAGCTCTTTCGTTATCTCTTTTAATTAATTACAGGGTACAAAGTACAAGGTACAAATCAACTTTTTGGCCTTACAGTGATAAAATCTTTCCCCTTGGACCGATTTTTTAAATATCCAGCTCATGTTGAAGCTGTAACCGCATAATCGACTTCCGAGAAAAATTCTATAAACAGGGTTGCATTAAAAGTGACCCAAATCAAAACTACTCTCAAAATCTCGGATTTTGCGACTGTTTCAATTAAAGTGAAGTTTAGTTTCAAACAATGCGTTCATTTATGTAAGCCTGGATAGTCGAATTTTTGCCTTAAGGCGACTATGAAGTTTTAGCTTCAAGATCGGGTGTAGATTTTGGAAATCGGTGCCAAAGAAAAAATGTTATCATTACAAGAACAAAAAGTAGAATATTTTTCGATCACCCTGTACAAAAAAATATAGACGAAAAGTTTTAAAACCGTTTCGGAATTTCACATCAATCTTGTTGCTTTGGGGTCAAAATCCAAAAAACAGCGTTTTTTTGTTAAACTGGGAGCATGCCAAACTTTAAG
>NW_026018165.1:14210459-14231921 GCF_020466585.1 Dendroctonus ponderosae | reverse complement strand
TTTATCAATCTGTAATAAAAGACGTGAGGAAATTCTGTCTTTTTTAAAGACAAAAATTTTTGAGGTGAAATACCCAAAAAGAAGTTTGTAAAAAATGAATCCGCCTGAACAATATAGAACTTATCTAAAATTTAGCAGTGCTTTATCTCCCCCTTGCAGCAACTTTATCGCGAGGGCAACATTTTTGCAAAAACACAGTCCCAAAGCTAAAGAATTCCGCTCCAAGCGGCATTAAGCAGAAATGAAATCGCTTGTGGCAAACAGAATTTCTCCAATTCCAAAGTTAGGGCAAATTTCACCAAGTACTTTGTACACGATTTGCGTGAGAAATAAAAAGCCAACTCAAACTAAATGTCAGGCTGCTGCTGATCTCATAAACTAACTAAATCTCATTTTATCCCACGTTGTTTTCTTGAGTAGAACGAACAATTCAAAGGACAAAGACATCAACGGTCAAGCAGGCCGGTAACCTGTTGTGTCTTGTTCGACTAATAGCAGTTCGGTGGATTTCACTGGCCATACGGAGCAAAAGAAGATCACAAACATCATACAAACTGATTGAATTGAATAACGTTCAATGGTAATATCTGAGAAATTGCCCTTGAAGTTTTGATCGATTCCAAAGTGCAATAAGAAACCGTCATGCCGAACCGTAAAACTAAAAACTATCCGGATCTAATTCTCCATTGAACCTCAGGTTTCTTGTCAATTTCTTAATTCGTTATCTTAATAACCATACTGCTTAGCGAACGCACACGACGAACCGATTATTATTCTTCCGTTAAAGTTAATTCGGGATTTCATTCCAGCAGCAACTCTTATTAGAGCTACCTTGATGAAAAACAAATAACCGGTGGTGTTTTTCAATCCATAAAAGTTACACTTGGATGAAAGTCCGGGGCGTCGAATAACTGGGGGCGTTTCGCCAAAGAATAAGTTTCTAATTTATTCTAGAAGTGTTAGAATATTTATTGAGTAAACAGAGTTGGTAGTCTTTTAAGGGGCCAAACTTTTCGGATTCCCGTTCGCCCAGGAGATTTGTGTAACTTGGAAATTATTTTCAGTAACTTGGTTGGTAAAGTGGAACATGTACATTAAGCTCACGGAGTTTCGATGCAACATTTAGAAAGGTACACAAGAAAGTGAGCAAGAAGTCATTAATTGACTGTTAAATAAACAATTTAAACAAAAAAGATAAAGTTTTGTTCAAAATATGTTTTATTTTAATATAAGATATATACCTACATTTTACGGCGGTTTCACCACAGTTCTGTAAGCGCACAGTATTTGAACAATAAATGCGATCAAAACTCATTAGAATTAAAAAGCGTTAGAAACCCAGAAGAGAAGGTCGATGTGCACATGATTGTGTAATTAAAAGAATGTAATAACGAACGTGTTTTTCATAATCTGCGGATAAAACAGTATTTTACAAATGCAGTTTCAAGCGTTTTTACACGTACGTGCAATATTTCAGTTGCTTTTTCAGCCATTTATCATGATCGAGGATCTTAAAAATCCAACTGTTCTTAAAGCGCATTTCCACTTCCATACTTAAACGAACTATTTGTCGCACTCAACATTGCAAAAAATAGCAAAATTTTATAATAAGAAAATGGAAAACTTTGTCAGCATTATTCAACATTCAATTGACCAAGTGCGTCTGAAACTATTTTTTGGTTGCACATGAAATTCGTCGAAAGTTGCAACAGCAAAGGTCGAAAATTCGTGGCAATTCGATATGGTTCGGTCAAAATAATAAATGTTTCTTAGTTTGAGCAATTCATTAACTTTGTTACGGATGACATCAAGAAACAAGTGAAACCAAGCGAAACGGCCCCACCATAAAAGTGTTTCTTGATAACAATTAAACATTTCACAAACTGGATGAAACAGTTAAACAAAACAAGTGGAAAGTAGTGCGAATCAACCAACATTCATTTAAAGACTCTTAACTTAACATGCACAAGCTGTTATTATTAAACAAATGACCACCACACCTGTTTCCTTTTTATAAAAACAAATGCCATGCACATTTTGTTAATAACGCCCGATTATTATCTGTGTTAACACGTTTTACAACATCCATTGTTTTTGGGCAGTTGCATGCATGCTCTTGGCTGCTGACGTATTTAACAAGGTCCAAAGAAAAAAACGTTTAATTAACTGCCAGATGCACAAAAATTAAGAGTTGCGAAAACAATGAAACTGTTAGAAACTGATAGAAGTTGAATGTGGTGAATTTTCCGGACTTTTACGATGTCGTGAAAAACATTTTTTTTCTGGGGTTTCGCAAGGCGAGTGGCTTTCTTCAGAGGTTTTTTGCGCTCGAAAGCGTGGAAGGCAAGGAACTCGTTGAAAAACAGAGTAGAAGCACTTTTGGCTTCTTTTAAGCGGTCACGATCTTCAAGCCACGATATCTTACTTACTATATGTCCAAACAGTCTTAACTTTGGAGATTTTTTTGCGCAGAAAAATAGTCAAAAATACACATGTGAAATTTGATATTTTGATCGAAAATTTCAAAAAAAGATGTGTGAGGTTTTTTTAAACAATTCGATGTTACCAAATTGCGCAACCTCTACATCTTTTTCATCAAAATGAAGTGAGGAGTGTAAAAAAATAGTTCAATCACACTCTAGAAGCTCAGGATAAAAAAATTGTAAGGATGTGTAAGTATTTACCACCCATTTCAATCGGTTACGATTTTTAATCAATAATATCTTGTTTATTAGAGATCCGAGCACTATAAATTTTCCTATTGGGAAACTTTTTAGGTCCAAAAAAATGATAGAGCTGAAAAAATACACATGTGAAAATTTGGTTTTTAAGCGAAGTTTTAACTTACCAAATATGGACGAATTCTACATCAGTTTCATTAAAATGAGCGAAAAATACAAAAAACTCTTTAAAAACACTCCATAAGCTGAGAATCATAAATAACCGATATTTTCGACCCATTTATTAAGAGATTCAAACAGCCTCTAAATTTGCCTATTGGGAAACTTTTTATGCACAAAAAACATAACTGAGCTCAAAAACACGCATGTAAAATGGTCATTTCTGACCGAAAATTTCATAAGGGGGTGAGGGTCGATTTTTTCCAAAAATGTCAATTTGATCAAAATTCCTCAAATTCTACATCATTTTCATTAAATGGAATCGAGGAAAGCTACAAAATCATTAAAAATCAGTACATTAGCTTAGGATCAGAAATAATCGATACTTTCGACCCACTTCAAGCGGTTTCGATCTTTAACCGAATGTATCTTCCTTATCAGAGACCCACACATTTTAAATTTTCCAATCGCAAAACAGTTCAGATCCGAAAAAAAATTATTGATTTCATAAAAAACGCATGTGAAAATTGGTTTTTTCTACCGAAAATTTTATGAATGGTGAGGATCGACTTTCTCAAAAAATATGAAGTTACCAAAAAATATCGACGAATTCTACATCATTTTCATTAAAATGAAGCAAGAAATGCAAACAAAAACTCTTGAAAAAAACACTCCATAAGCTGAGGATCAGAAATAATCGATATTTTCGACCCATTTCAAGCGGTTTCGTACTTAAACCGACAATATTTTCTTTATATAGATAGTCAAACTAAATTTGCCTATTGGGAAACTTTTTAAGTACAATAAACTTAGTTGAGCTCAAAAAACACGCATGTAAAATTTTCATTTTTTACCGAAAATTTCATAAGGGTCGATTTTATCAAAAAATATCAAGTTGATCAAAATTCTTCAAATTCTACAACATTTTCATTAAACGGGCTCGAGGAAAGCGAAAAATAATTAAAAATCCCTACAGAAGCTAAGGATCAAAAATAATCGATATTTTGACCCACTTCGAACGGTTTTGATCTGTCGATTGCCTTGAGAGACTCAAACAGAGAGAGACCCAAACACTAAATTTTCGATCGGGAGACTGTTTAGATCCGAAAAAAAGTGATTGAGGTCAAAAAACAAGCATGTAAAATTTTGTTTTTTGACCGAAATTTTCACAAGTAAGTAACTAGTGGAGGAGGGGAGGCGGTGAGTGAAATTTTGTTTTTCACCAAAAAACTACTAAATTTTTCGGGCTTTTAGGCCGTCGTGGAAAACCTCAAAAACCCACCAGTTTCAAACAATAAAAAGCAACTCTTCATACAATCGCATTTACTTTACAAAACAAGTCAAACGTTTCAATGTGTGGCCTTTACAGTTTACGTTTACGGCCTACCTGTCGGTCTTTTTTCTTTTTAATCGAATCAAAGGACATTTTACTCAAACACTTCAATCTATATTGCTTGAATTATAATATTGAATTTTATTAATCCATGTGGGACTATTGGAATTTTCTGCAAAGAAACGCTGCGTAGGCACATTAAAATTGCAAGGTGTTGGCAAAATAAATCAAATTTATAAAGAATTATTGCACGATTTCTCGTATCAATTTTCAAATATAAAATAATTTCAATATGCAGCCATTTCAGGTAGGCACAGTGTGCAATCAACACAAATGCAAATTGTCACCTGGTTATGTAATCGTTCTACGCTCTGTAGTCCCATTTGCAAAAGAACCTGAACATCTGTTGTTCACCGGAGGTAAAAGTGTGTCGTTAGAATAAAACTTTTACTTTATTTTGCTAATTAATTTGCGGGACAATGCAACTAAATGACTTCTGATATAAAACGAAACTCAAATGCGGAAGTGAATTAACAAAAAGAGGCAGTTTGGTTAGCAACAGAAGACAAAAGGTAAAATTAGCGGCCATCAGGTGCGCATTTGAATTTGAGCTTCAAAGGATTTTGATTACCTAACTAGCTACTAAGGCCTTTAATCCGGATGGATTTTAGCCTGGTCAACAATTTTTGTAACAGGCTTTAAAAGTGTTGAAATCGTTGAATCATATGAATGGTCAACGGGAGCTGCTGAGCCAAATGCCGCTTTTATGAGCATGCAAAAAGCATTCGTACACGCTTCAAAATAAGGGGTCTCAAATAGGTACAAACGAGTTTCGACGAATTATTGATGTTCCACGCAAATGACACTGAAAAATTGTCGATCCTGCATATCAAATTCAATGGGCAGAAACGTTCAACGAAACCGAAAAACGACACCAATTAAATTGTCGACAGCACGTTTGAAGCCAATATCAGTTTTCCAGCTCTTAAATTCACTAAATTGACAATTTTGCGCTTTGCACCAAATTTCAGCCAGCCGTAAAAAAGTGCTCCTAACACTTCTTTTTACCGATAATAAATTTTCCAACGTAATTTGCTTAGGAACGTATTGGACTGGACTCGGCGGATTTAATTGTTTTAGAGTTGCTTTCGGCCTTTTTACTTCACTTTCAAATATCAATCAACATCGACGCTTTTAGATCGCAACGGAACTGGCATAAAATTTGGAGGAGCCTAATTCGATTACTATCCCAGCTTTTTCCGGAACTTTTGGCAAGTACAGTTTGTCGCTTTTGATCAAATCGATCGCTTAATTGGAGAAAGCAAAAACTTGGACTTACTTATAAATTATAGACCAATTAAAATTAGTTTCAACTAGTAGAATGTGTGAAAAAACTGAATATTTGTGACTGATTTTTCTATATTTCACAGTGTTGGCGCTACTTTGCCCGGCTACATTTGCTCTTTTTTACCCTAAAGTAACCCGAACGGAGTCTCAAGTGTCGCCTTATGAGGTAAACTAAGAAAAGGGTTTCTTGGAAAGGTGCATGAAGTTGTACCGAGTTCTAGAGGACACGACGGTTGAACTGCTAGAAAGCACTGTTTTTGTCTTAATCTGTTCTTAAACTGTGTTAGAATTTGCTTATTGAAAAATTTGCTGTGATGTTGTGCCGAGCCCTTCCGGCACCACACTCTTTCGAACACTTGAAATCACCGCTTTTGACCAAGTTTTTTTGCATTTATTAATCTGAACTATCCAAAACTGTGTGTCGAGTATAAAGAAGTAAGCAGAAATAAAAGCTTTTTGAAAAATTGCACTGTTTAACTCGCTTGAAAACACTGTCGATTACACAACTTCGACATTAAACTATGTTAAAAGTGTCAACAAGCATAGAAAGTTGTGAAAGTGTTTGGTGTGCCAATTTTTGAATCCCAAAAGTTCCAATCGCAATAAACTTAGAGCAAGCGCTCAAATCTTAATCAAATTAATTAATTAAAAATCGTTCGAAATTCGAGAGTGAGTGGAAGTAAGTGCAATTTTCAGATTCATGTGACATGGAAACACGCGTTACAATAAATTACGAATTACGTGAAATAAAGGGGAAACGCAGTAGGTACATTTGCGACCGATTTCCTGAAAATGCAAAATATGTGGGCAAACTAAACCACTTTTGCCACATGTAGTTAAAACATCTAGAACGACTAATAAACGTGTTTTTAACCGACCAAGCATTGGAAATGAAGAACTTGCAATTAAGAATCCAGCTCTTCAACGAAAATTAGCAAATCAAACAGCCATAAAACCAAAATATTCATTGACCCAAACCGGCGAATCGCCGAAACAAGAAGAGCCAACCTACTTAATATATTCAAAAGGAAAGTTCGAAATGAAAACGAAACGTTAGTATCGTATGCAAATACGGATATCGTGTCGCGTGGTCGTAACTTCAGGATGTAAATGTGTATAAGCTGAAGATGTTTTTTATTGGACCGGTAGAGATGCTGGTGGATCTTAAGTGTACCAGTGGGCTAACGGTAAACCCACGACTTGCTTGTAAAGGTGATAAGTCACCAATCTTCATTCTCCGACGCACACTCGGGCAGACAACTTGACTTTGCTGAAGAGTTTCTTGCGAAGAATAGACCTGTCGGTGTTAGTCGGTCATCTTTAGTTAAACGCTTTCAAATATCCACTCTACAAACCGGATGGAATAACTTCACGATCGAGAACCCACAAGAAAACGCTGAACGATGGAATTTACTTGTGGAAAAGTTCCAGTTCCAAAAAAACCGAAATTCAACGTTAACAGATGCTTCAAGTTGCGTGTTTCCACGTCTAAACACTGTGACTTTTTCAATTAACAGCTCATGAGTAGTTCCCAGCAGTCGTTAAAGGATGCCCGACTAATATAAAGATGCGGCTCTTCCACATAGATCCTTGTCGCATTTGCAAAAAGTTATGAATGAAATAACAATTTAAACTGTACCAAGTCGGGAAAGCGCGGAGGCCACGGTACACTGTAGACTTATGTACTTTTTCCTAATTTTCTGTGTTCCTTTTACTTTCTTTTGCACTAATAAAACAACTGCACGCACATAAATATCAGTATCAAATTAACCCAATGGCGTGCGCTTAATTCAAGTCATACTAAAAAACAATTTAAAGAGAAAGTGTTGACCTGCATGGGAGTGGCCGAAATATAATAAATAAATCCGCCATTCATATAATAAATAATCGATCTCTTCAGTCAGGATATGGCGTGGCGTTGGTGCATTACGGTCTAAATATCGACAATTCTTTCTTATCTCTCCACTCGTTCCGATTATTGTACGGAGGAAAGCGCGCCTTCGGGTCTTCAACAAACAGTTTTCAACAATGAACGGATGGACCGGTATCAGAGATTAATTTTGCTTGAAAGCTTTTAAGCAATTCCGCACGAAAGCGCCTTTCCAATCCCACTATGACTGAAATTGTATAACAAAGCCAAGCAAGAGTGATCGCTAATTGGCTGAATTCATCAAATGCTTACTAAACATTAAGTGTTTTGAATCAAGTTTGTATTGCAATTGACCAAGATGAACCTGTTCGGTTACAAAATTCGGGGTTTCCTTATTGCATTTGCAGGTTGATTTAAATTCTTCAAGTTTATGCAATTTGACCAGTAATACAAATTAAAATAAAATTTATTTTTCAAATTTATGCAAAACACTGAACATTTTTAAAGCGTTGAAATTGAACGGGTTATTCGGACTTCCATTGACATGCAAACATGTTTTGGTCACAACGTTTCGCTAGTGCGTTGCAGCATTCGCCTGGAAATGGTTGTAGATTCTACCAACCGAAACGTTATGATAAAAACATCTTTGGAAGACAATGGAAATCCGAATGCATTCAACAGTGTCTTTTCAAGTGAGTGATTTTTGGGATATCAACGTGTATTTGTGAATGAGTAATATTTTTATGCTAAAGAAGAGTACATAATTGATATTCTACATACCTCTCTGGTAACATAATCAAAGCTCAGGCAGATTCACTAAATTTTGAAATTTTCAGCACGCAAACTTCGGGACTGATACTTTTCTGGCATTGGGCAGCTAATATACGACTTTACAGCTATTAAGAAAAACCAATCAGCCTAAGCCGGACCTTAGAACTTAGTGATTTGAAAGTATCCAGCGGACAAGAACGCTTAATTTCAGATTTACCATTCCATTACAACTATCCATTAATATGTTCCTTATATCTATGAAAGCGGAAGTGATTTCGGCAATTTTGAAACTTAGAAAATATATTTGCTTGCAGTCTGATTTTTGTCCTAAAGGTCGGGTTCAATAAATATTTCGACAAAAACAAAAAATCAACACATGAGCAACAATTTCATTACATTTGAACAAACCATCAAAATGTAGCATTTTCTCTCGTTATCTGTGCATATTGTACTTGCCCAGAAAACTTTGAGTCAAATTTAAAAGTTTAGCTGTAAAGTACTGATTTACGATGTTCTTAGGAAGTTTTTAAATCCTCTTAACTTCTTTATCACTTTTAACATTTAGTTAATAAAAATTTAATTCATTCTAATGGACGTCCTGAATTTAACTGCCATTTCATGTAGACAGGGTTTTAACATCCGGAATACAAAATATTAATGGGGCATTAATTGGAACAAGATTGAGCCGATCAGGAAACGCTCAATTCGTATTGCTGAATTTTCGTTCAAAAAAAGCTTTAGTTCTAAAATTAATTATTCAAGCGAAACAATGGGAAATATGCCCGTGTCGCTGAATCTAAATGAATTTTCCACTTTATCTGGAAAATATTGCCAAATGCTTTCTATCAATTAGGAACTTCTTAATCTAGTCGAAACTTGCCGGTTTCCACAATTCCAGCTCCTTATTCCATTTCCTAATTATTTTAGAATGAGCTTACACTAATCCAATAACTGTATTTGGTCGTTCTCGCGAACTAATTTAAGCGGTCCCCTCTCATTTGCGAGGTTTTCCCAATTTCTTGGCGTTTAGTTGGATTTTCCTTGCGAATTTAACCACTCTCTCTCATCAGTTTCGTCTGGGACTTTTTAACGTCGTTCCTAACCATATTTTACTGATTGGCTTTCAAGCATGTCGAAAACTAAGGAAAATGACAATTTATTTTCTTCATTAAAACGCCACCGAACAATAAACAGAACCCATTCAAAGTTAGCAATAGGCCGGCATTAATTCGGGTAATTTCGGGTAGAAAAAAGCTTTTTGAAATGAGCCGATGGCATTCTGCGGTCCCATTTCGAAGGTATGCATAAAATTAGCACATGATAACCGTATTTTTTCATTTTTTGCCCTCCCTATTACCTTAATTATAGCGCGGGTTGTTAGAAACATCCCGAACCGAGTATTTTACCTTTTCTTTTACGTTCCCAGCAGAGGGTTTTTTTAGCGAAAATGCCTCATCAAAATTAAACGATTCAATGGGAATTTTTTAGCTTTCACAAAACATAAATTCCATGGATGAAAAACTTCGAGGTTTTTTTTAATGCCGATCGCCTCAATAGAAAGTCATTTATTTACATTCAGTAGCCGCTGCAGTGTTTGAGCTTTACGCCGAATTTCCTGTCTGAAAATTAATTTCAACGCCTAACTAGCAGGCATTTTTGAGTATCGCTGTATAAGTGCAAGAAGAGGGAACAATAAATGAGTGTATTAGAAGGAGAACAAGCATGCATGTGCAGGAGGCGTGGCCTGACGGCAGGCAAGTGGTCTCTTTCTTTATAATACACGCATTTGAGGCAGTGCCTTGTTGCACTCGCACATTAACGAGCAGCAGAAAATATTCATTTAGATAGATAAGTACCAACAAAGATGCACATTCGCTATTTAATACGAAGCTCATCTGTCTGAAATTTTGAAGACATTTACGGATACCTCAGTTCTACTGGCATCATCGCCCATTTCTCTTATTTTGTTTTGCTATATAAGATAATAATGGGAATGAGACTAAGTTTACCTGCTAATTTCCTTGCTCTGGACCATTGGTCGGCTTACCTGCAAAAAACGAAACAGATAATTAAACAATCAATCACGACATAGACAGTACCATTATAATATTATAATTGTTGATAAATAGCCCAATATTCCCCCAAAAAAATCAACTTAAACCTGGTGTTTTTCCAATTGATCCCATTTAATTTGCGATTGAAAACCTATCATCGACTGGTTAATATCATAGTCATTCACTTATTTACCACGCCGTAACAGTGAACAATTATTTTAATTTGTAGGTGGTATCGCCTTGAATTCCATCCGTATTCAGCGAAATTAAATCATCTATAAAATCCTTTCTAATTTATGTCTAGATCTAGATTCTACGGCGGCCTGTCAATTATTGCTGGACAGATAAATAGAATCGTGATCAAAATTCTGAGATTAAAGCTGGCCTTTTGTTCATATAATAATAGATCATCCCGGTATGATTGAAATTAATAATATACCTACCTGTTTAAAAAAACTTTGTTTATTTCTATGTAACGTAATGTTTCCAGCGCTTAATGGGGTTTTGCGGATGGCAGTTCATTGATGAGGGAAAAAAAGATTTTGAATTGTTTATGGTCCAGGAAATGTTTATCATATTTAGGTACACGAAATTTGCAATTCCAGTTTTTTTTAATTCATTATGTAGTGATTTCATAAAAGTGCATCAAAGTTGCATGCTAATTCAGCTTAAAAATATTAATAATTACCGGGATGGTTTAATAAAAAAATTAACTTAAACTCCGATTGTTCGATTCGATGCATTTTAAACGCTGGCAAAACTTTACTTGGTTATTTGCAGGCCTGTTTAATATTCATGATCTCATAAATATAAAATAAAAATTAGAATTCTGGACCGCAGAAGAGCGCGTAGGTTGAAGCTTTAAAAAATTGACGAATACCGTTCGATGCAACGAACTGCCGACGCGCAGCAACCTGTGAAATCAGAACAAAGACATTCTTATGTTTATTCGGGCCAAATCCGACACAAAACAATGCCCGAAGAAGAAATATCTTCTCTTTGTTTTAGCATTTTCGTACGAAAACGTTTTAATTTTCTTTATTTGTCGATTTTCGACGCGAAGTCACGCAAACAAAGCGCTTGGATGTGACCGAGAGAAAAAAGTGCTTTTCCAAAGGTGAGCCCTCTCTTTTCAAACTAAAATTAATTATATTTTAGTCAGGTTTAGTGAAAGCGGCTTAAAAGGATTAGAGACGTTTTATTTGAGATGATGTTGCGATTCGTAGCATGTGGCAAGTGGTCTGCAAAATTTCATTTGATTTTAGTAATTTATACTCCTTTGCAGATAGACGACTGATTGAATATGAAAATAATTCACAAAAATGTATTTGAAGTGACATGGTTGTTATATGAAAGCTGGCAAATAAGACAAACCATTTTTTTCTTACTGTGCTGTTTGTCCTGTTGAACTTAAGAACTTTTGCATAGATTCCGGTCTTTTAATATGCCACTCAAAAGTAGAAACTTTGCTTCTTTCCTCATGTTTTACTGCGTCAATTTAGGCAGTCAAGGTGACCGCAAAGAAAATAATCCAATGGCGTATGATCGGGAGATCTAGCCGGTCATTCTAGTGATCCGCACCTACCAGACAACTTGCGTGGGAATTTTCATTTAGATAATTGCACACCGGTTGGCAAGTATGCAGTGGACCATACTCAATCTTCACCGTTGATTATGTGGTAAAGATCTCTTAATAGCCTGATGCAATTTGAAATTAACGAGGAAAAAAACTGAAAAATTTGCAAAGAACATTTTCATTATTGGCTGAACTGCCAGTTAAAAGAATACTGTCATTTAATTTTGTTAAAAGTTAACGTCTACAACTAGTTAATGGATTTAAAAACGTTTTAAAAGGAAAAATCCGAAAGACCAGATAAATTAAAAAATAAGATCTAGGTTGTAGAATTTCCGAACCAGGCTGCTCCTTTATTTAAAAGAAAATAATAATTTGTGAACGTTTCCTGAAAGAAGCCGCATTTTTGGTCAAAAATAATACTTTTTGGAGAACATTTACTGCATCAAAAGACACTGATAAAAATGTAAAAGTTTCGTTTACCTAACGCGACCTTTAATGTAGAATTTTTCATTTTCTGCTGCAAACTATTTGCGGTGAAAATTCGCCAAAATTTGTGCGTTTCTATAAGCAAAATTCGGTAGCAACGAGTCTAAAATGGCACGAAGATTAATGTTGGCTGAAACATCTTGTTATAATTTGACGATCATTTTCAGCGGCTGAAAGGGAAAATGCATCATATGCAGTCCATCCGATAAACTAATCCGGTTAATTACGATAATTTTCCGACATGAAAATAAAGCAATTTATCTCAGACTGGCGTCGCCGGCGGTTTTCAACGAATTTCACTTCCACGATTTCCGCTTAATGAGAAGAAAATGCTAAACCATGAGCCTATATTAAAGCCCTAACTATTAATTACAACTGGCTATAACTAACTAAACGATCTTGTGGGAAACTGGCTAGCTTTCACGAAGATTTATTAGCCATCTCATTTTTCTCCACTGTGACTAATGAAAGCGAATATACTCAAAGTAATAACATTTTAATCACGTCAGATAAAGGTGTTAATAAATAAACTGCAATTGATCTGGGAACAAAAGCATCAGCGACTCAAATAAGCAGAGATAGAGAGTGAACGCGTCATTGAAACACAAAATAATTTTAAAACCGTCAAAAATCAAACGAAAAAGTGTGCAAAATTCCGAATTTAGAACGGCAAAAAAACTTCAATTAAAACTTTGAGTCAGATTTAAATTAAGCGCGTAATAATGGCAAACCATTGCCTACCCATTATCTGTATTGCCACATAACGAGGAATAACTAATTAAATTTAATTATATCGCGCATTAAATTAATGCCCCCAATACGATTATTGTAATCTGGGCAAATACATGTGAATAATTAAAGTCTTGGTCACTTGGAAAAAATTCAAACTACCAGCCACTGGATGTTAGCATAGATTTTTGGTTCCGGCTTAATTTGAAACATTTATAATAACCAACAGTAAATAACAATGAGAGGAAATTTTAATCGAAAACTCGTAAATACTAAATGTTCCTACCACTACTGAAACTGTTTGTCTTAATTAAAAACGACAGAGAGCAAAGAGTAAGGCAACATTTTAACTCGACATGAAATATCACAGATTAATGTGACGAAATCTAACTGTAAAGAGCATTAACGAAAAATATGCGGAATGATTCAGGAGGCAGATAGTTAGTAGATATTTTAGATGTTGAAGGCAATAATTCAGAAAAAAAGACAAGGAGTATCAAAATACGATTTCTGGAAAAGGAGGATACTTCGACAACAAGGTTTGCAAATTCTTCATGGCCAATTTTCTCGGCAATTTTTCTGGAAAAATAATTTGTTCTCAAGGGATTGGTAAAACCAGGCGATCGTTACAATTTGTTACAATAACCGTCGATGGTAGCAGGAAAATCTTCATGCCTACGCAAAAATACAAGTGATCAGTTGTTCGGTCCGTTCGTATTGAAAAGGTGCCTTAAAGACGATGGTAATTTAGTTTTTTTTCCAAAATTTAGGGGAAATATTGAACGAAGTTGCTTTGAACATGGTTCTGCTGCATGATGGAGCCCATCCTTATTTTTTAAATAATTTTAGATATTTTCTGAAAGCACGTTGAGGCGATTGCTGAATTGTGTTTATTAGAGCAAATGTTTATTATTCGCACTATTTGTTTATAATAATTTGTTCTGTATATTTGGTTTTGTAATGTAGTAAAAGTCGCACTTGAGTTATGGGCTCCCTACACACATCATCCTTAACAATTTCCATTTCCCCCTGTATGTATTTTTCGCAAAACTACGTTAATAAATCCCAACCTGGAAAAATACAGTTATTTTCCCAGAAAGCAATTAAAAAATGCTCACAATTAAGGTGCAAATAAAAAATTAAGGTGCAAAAATTCCTCTGGACACTTCTTTGCATAATCAAAGCGTTTTGTTTCAGTCAAATTGCCAGTAATTCTCGTTTTTTTTTTTGATACTGTCTACCTTCATGAACATTATAGCGGAATATTTCTCGAAATCTCATAGATGGAAGCAACGTCTCAAAGATCGTTAGCTAAAATGAATGTTATTCCATTAAAAGTTGAAAAGCAGCACCGTTGAAAGCGCCTTTAATTGGAGACGTTGAGAAGAGCTTCAGGCCATTTGTTTTTCGGTAAAAGGTTTTTAATTGCTCGGATTTGTTTTGAACCTTCTAGCAGCTACTGGAGGAACTGAGCTTACCGGTTGGAAACAACATCTGGATCATTTTTTTCTGAAATCTACGCTTAAAGGGTTCATTCAAAAGCCCGTATGAATGAGCGACTTTTACTTTATATAATTTTTATCATTACACGCTTTAACATCCTGAAATACCTCGTTCCGCCCAAGTGAATGAGGCAGGCAGTCGAATACCTTGAACTTTTCAGATTTATTTTTCGCCGCTTTGCTCACAAATGAAAGTAGACTCGGTCGGTGGAATTGCTTAGATACATTTTTTTGCGAGAATAAATAGTGGAAATGTCAGTCGGACTTATTTAGTTAATTATTTTCGAGTAGAAAAAACAGCTAAAACCTCCAATAAATCACATTGAAATAATTACAGCTCTAAGCAACATCTGCCAACAATTAAAATGTTTTTTTTTAACCTTCCGTTCAAATACTTCTTTTTAGCTAAAATATGTAACTCAAGTAAAAATTCTCGCAGAAACTCATTGAAGATGCGATGGAATTTGGGATATTTTTTGAGATTTTATTTAGGAGCGAAATGAAGTTTGTTTGGTTTTGGTTTATTAATGAGCGTGATGTTAATTGGTAAAATATGCCTATTTAGGGTCTTGCGTTTATCAATCAATAGATAGAGGCAGAAAATATAAACAATGTTATTCTTGGGCCACCGTTTTGACTGTATTTAAGCTATCCTCAAGGCTCTTCAAAAAGCAAAGCAGAATGGCTTCAGTCTTAAATGTAGGAAATGCTCAAACCTTCTTCCTTTGTCATATCTAATCCCCTATCGCTCTAAGTCTGCGCAGTGTTATTTGCCTGTCTTTCATCATTATCATTGTCCAATTTTTTGTTATTGTCTTTCGTCTACCATTAGTTGTCCGTATCTGACACAAAAGTGACCCGATTGCAGTTGCAAAAATTCTTTGGTTTCTCTTAAATAGAACCCAAATAATTTACGAGGAAAGTTTTAGTAACTGAAACAAAAATTATTACATACAATTTAAGCAAGAACTAATAAAACAGTCAACCAGATCGACGAGCAGACAAACTCAAAATGCATTGTATATATTTAAGTACGACCTTTTGCCGGAAACATGGAGCAATGACTCGAGTTATTAATAAGTTGTGGGATTGGCACTTTTGCGCACTTAAACTACTCATCATTATGTGCTGAATAGGACAATTATGCACCTCATTAAAGCAGAATGATTATCAACATTTTGTTAATTAAAGCAGCAATTTAGCAATTTTCGGAAATGATTCCACAAGAGATGAGTACCGCAAGAAGTTCAAATAGCAGATATTGACGAAATATGGGCACTTTCTGAGTTGTTACATGTTGAGGAAGCTTTTGTCTTCTCACAGTCCTTCTTTAATTTTAACTATAATCAGTGAGTTAAAAGAATTATTCTTGAACTTGATTGAATAGTAATTGATTGGCCAACAAGAAAATCACTAATTTAAATTGCTGCGATCAGCAAACTACCTCTGAAGATGCGAGCCACTCGTGCTTGCAAAACGTTCCGATAGAAATGCTTTTCAACGACCGACAAGAATAGAAAAATTCGTTTAAACGCTAAAGTCCTGTTAGTAAGCGATGTTGGACTTTTACGAGCTAATCAAATTGAATTTTTGCTGTTTACACTTCCATTATCGTATATCAGGCACTCTCTTTCTATTTGGCATGAATAATCCGTTAGCTCAAGAGCCGACATACTTAGCGAGCAAAGAACATCAAACATTAAACAAAAAGAACCATAATGCGGACAGCTGTTGCATCGGGCTTGGTTTATTGAAAGGAATAAAATCCAAACAGACGGTTGGAAATGTTTTATTTAGTCAAAACTTAAAGAAAATCTGGAACTTCCTATTTAAATGGGATGTTTATCTTGACCCCACTCCATCCAGGGGTCATTAATTCAAAAATCCCAAACGCAGACAGAAGAAAAAAACACTTTCTTTTATGAACGTCGTAATTCACAGAAAATCTCGCCTGGAAGGACATGTTTATGTCCCATTATACAGATGATTAATCAAAATGTTGTCACAGTTTTAGGGGAATGAGTCGTGCATAACTCCAGTTCCGCAGCTTTATAAAATGTCGACTTTATACACGAAAAAAGCAATTACATTTGTCACAAATTAAATAATGGAAAATGTTTTAATTTTAATAATACTTCGGGTAATTAAAACGAATTAATGGGCGAATCTTTCAACGGAAATATGGAAATTGCGAGGCTCCGAAGTGGTTGGCTCAAATTAAATTAGTTTAAAATGTTCCTTCTGTTTTTTTTATTAATTTATACATTTTAACAAATGCTCAGTATCCAGCTGACTTTGTCGCAAGTATTAAACAAATAAATACTCAATATACCGTCTTTTGTTCAAAGGTTTTGAGGCATGCGTGTTTGAGGCCAAACATGCCCATACAAGTCATCAAAAGTTGAGCAAAAATTTCAAGTTTTGCACAGAAGCGAGCCCACTTGAAACTTTTACACGGCAAAAACAATGCAGTCAGTTACTCCAAACAGAAAATTCGCGCAAAAACAAGCAGATGATTTTTGAGAAGCGCMCAAAAATGACCATATGTTAGTCAAATGTCGCGCTCTCTTCAAAAAATYAAAACTTCTTAACCAGAGAAGCGGGCCACTTAAAACTTTTGCACGGCAAAACTAATGCACTCAGTTAGTTCGAGCGGAAAATTCGCGAAAAGGGACAGAAAGATTGATTTTTGAGAAGCTCCAAAAAATGACCATATATTAGTAACATGTCGCGCTCTCTTCAAAAAATCAAAACTTCTTAACCAGAGTAGCGAGCCACTTAAAACTTTTGCACTGCAAAACCAATGCACTCAGTTAGTTCGAGCGGAAAATTCGCGAAAAAAGACAGAAAGATTGATTTTTGAGATGCTCCAAAAAATGACCATATCTTAGTCACATGTCGCGCTCTCTAAAAAAAGCAAAATTTCCTAACCAAACGAGCAGGCTACTTGAAACTTTTACACCGCAAAAACAGTACTTATTACTTTAGGCAGAAAACTCGGGCAAAAAAACACAGAAACTGATTTTTCAGACGCGAGAAGATTTTTCTAAAACAATAAAAACTTCCTAACTAAACGAGCGGGCCATTTTTTTTAAATTAATTTGTACGTTTAACTCAGGTTCAGTGTACAGTTGTCCATGTAATAATGTTGCAATTCTTGAATAAATAAACAGTCAATATACACGGTGATTCAACTTCAAGCCTACAAGTTTCAAGGATACGTTTTTGAGACCAAACATGCCCATACACGCCATGAAAATTTGAGCTAAAAGATTGAATTTCCAAAACCTATTTTTGTAAAGTACATTTTCATGAAATTGCTTGCATAACTAAAGTCACTCTATCAAAAAATATATTTTTTGTGCAACTTTCAATGCCTGAAGTTTGGACGAAGTGTCTTCGGTTCATGCTGGATTTTCACTTTCTTAGTCTGAATCAAATGAACGAAAATAACATTAACATTTCGATAAACTCTTACTGGAAAATGTGGTTATAATATAGATTATTTTCTTGAGATTTCGATTTAGAAACATTGCTAAAAAATTATATGCTTTATTCAAAAAATTAGTACTAAACTTGCCTTTTTACTCCTTTTAAACGCTGCAACATATTATACATATATACGCAACAACATATATTGCCATTTAGAATAATTCGCATAGCTTTACTCTGTTGCAGTTGACGTTATATTTACGTTACACGTATATTTTCCTGTGCAAGCGACATTAACACAGACAGAACTGTATACAAAATCTCGTAAATTGAACAGAATTTCGGTTTCGTATGAGAAAATCGCGCCGAAATCAGTAAATTTTTCTAATACCAAAAATTATTTGTCCGTTTAAGCCGCGAAAAAGTCCCGTTCGTTTCTCACAATATTACAAGCGAAAATTCTATTTTCCATCGACGATAAAACGATAGAAATAATGCCAAAAATTAATTAAAATTGTAAAAGCGTAGGTAGATTGGAAATGGAAGGAAATTTGGTCGGAAAAGTTGCAAAAGAAAATTAGAGGCCGACCACTGGAGCCCCTGGACCCTGTTTTTTCGGCTCCTAAGTATAATCGTTTCAGAAAATGCCATTTAAGCTTTAAGCAAGGCTCCTTTGGCTCTTATTCTAATCCCAAGAAATATGGAATTTTTCATTGATACAATAAAATAATTCAAGCCAATTTATAACTTTGGAGAACAATTTTCAAAATAAAATTAATTAGTCCAGTGAGTAAGAGTATAACTGTCGTCCAATCGTCAATTACGCGATGGTTTATGTGAAGATTATTTATTATAATACATATTTATGGCAGATGAATTGCAGGAAAGCTGCAAGTAAAAGGTCCAAAATACATGATCAGATATAAATAAATTCGATGACTTCATTCATAAATGAGACCGTGATTTTCACTTGTACTGGCAACTGTTGCATGTGGCAACTTTCCTCCGCCAAACACTTTCATGCGGCATAATTATATTAACAATTTGTATATTTCTCGATTAACTGCGATTAGCCAAATTGGATGTACATTTTTATCCGGCAGGCCAGCAGGATTTATAAACATTGTTAAAATAGCTCATGTGCCGTTACTAGCAGCTGTTCAATGTGTCTGTTCTTGAGACTTTCCTATACTCGTTTTTCGACTGAAGCCTGTATCTGATCTGCTAGGTCAGTATTTAATGAACGGCAGCGCATAACTAGTTTCCTTCTTACGAATCAACAGGCAATAGAAACCGGTGATAACGTTCCAGTGCGGGTATTTTTCGATGCGATTTATGCCACATGTGAAACTGCTTGGAGATTGAAATCATTCGTAAACCATTTCAAGTGGTCGCACGAATATGAGAAGGTGGTTTTCTCCACCTTATGCAATAGCAGCGGGTGTTAAATAAATCACGCTTTTGCAGTAACGTTCCTTTAGAATCGCAACTAGGCAAAGTTTTAAAATATCTCCCATTTGGCAGACGTTCAAACGGGATTTTCGATATTTCGGTGTCAAACATGCAGATTCAGATGGGTTTCGGTGACCGCATTTATTCCAGTTAAACTGAACTGGCTGAACATGTGATTTTATATACTTATTCAAAAATATGAGTTCCATGTCATAAGTTTCTAAGTAAATGTTTTTTTATTAGTAAGAATCGATTTTTGTGATTATTTTAAGGCACATTAACAAAATTCCCAGAAACAGGAAAAGTCCAGCAGCGAGCGACAACATTAATTTAGCTGAAAACACCAACATGCAAAAAGCGGAAGACTACTAAATTTAGGGGTGGATCAGTCGTGAAGACTCACGCTCTCATAAATTCCGAGATATCGTTCCCTGGGGAGAAAAGAATGGCCATTGTTCACTTAGTGCACGTCCCTGCATGTGCAACCAAAAAAACGACCCTCCTTTTGCAAGATACCGATACAGTTTGTGTGAGGTTTACAGGTTTAAAAGCCACGTTCCAAACTTATCGATAAACCATCTAGAAACCGCAATTATTTCTAATGGACACTTGATTTGATTGAATTTTTAATCCGTTTATGCGCACATTAAATAATCTCTTGGATGCAGTTGAACTGTAGATATTCTGGAAGTTCAAATTTTTTCAAGTCTCCTAAATGTGAACTCAGTTTGTGCCTTTGATTAAATGTTGTTGATGTCGCCAGTTACTTCAGTATATAATAATAGTACAACATATTTTATTATTATTACTAACTCGGCAATAATCGAGTGCAGATAAACATTCAAACGTTTATTCGCTTCTGTATGAGCTTCTGCTTCATTTCCACATTCCAATCAAATCTGTAATCAAATTCCAGTTGGAAAAACTAGTTCTACTTAGAAGAACTCAACAGCAAACTGAAACTAGGAATTCGGGATCGCAGTTGCAGATTTTTCCGATCTAAAGGGCACGAGATACTGTTGGTTGTACGCCTGCATAACGTGTCCATTGTTTGTGCACAAAAACCCGAATCTCTTCTATAGCAGATGGTCCCGACCGACATAAAACTGGTTAGGTGCAAATAGGTTTAGCATTGGGGGTGTGCAATCCACAGGATATGTTGTCTTCTTTAAATAACCGACCGTGAAATGCTCCTTTGAATGGAAAAGCGCCAGGCATACGTCTAAGAGGGTGTCTGAATATACGACCTCAACCTATGGTCTACCTGAAAAATGTTTCTCTAAATTTTGTATCTGTAACAAATTGCAAATAATGTGTTCCGGTCTCCTCTGTATTAAAGTGACTTATATGCAAATGCACCATTAAAACAAATCCAAATCAAAATCAATTCCTGGGCTTCAGTCATTTATTGTCTATTTATCAATTAAAAAGCGTTTCGGTGTTTTCCACCATCATCAGTTTCACTAAAATAACAGATAGTAAAAAAATAAATGTTTTCATTAATCTAAAAAACAATCACAGTTTGTCAACAGCTTGATCATATCACACACTAAAATACATTACAATTGCAACACTTTAAAACATTCTGAGATTAATTAGGCCTAACAGGTGATTAGTCAGGACAATCAATTCTGGGAAGAGACTAGAATTCTTTGTTCAAATACTCAATTATTTTTACTTACATGTGTAGCGTTGTTGCTACTTTAAGCCTTGGCATATATTTGGAGTATTAATTTTGTCCATTTTGCACACAAAGCGAAATACTGTTTATATTGATTTCTTTTACTTTCAGGTATTTTTATTTGCATTCTAAGAATATTATTTTTGGTTTGCAAAATTCTTCAATATACCGGGTGCTAATATTCTATGTTTATTTCATTTAATTAATGTATGATATACTGAGCTAAGATTCTCGGTATCCGATCTAAAATTCATAGCATTGTTATGTTTTTAATCTGTATCATTTCATGGACTATTCTCTTATTATAATTACTCTCGTTAATCAGTATTTTTGTGTTATCAAAATCAAAATTATGCAACTTCTGTTGTGCATGCTGTGCTAATGCTGTA
>NW_026018165.1:14186585-14209460 GCF_020466585.1 Dendroctonus ponderosae | reverse complement strand
TGATTGTCCTGACTAATCACCTGTTAGGCCTAATTAATCTCAGAATGTTTTAAAGTGTTGCAATTGTAATGTATTTTAGTGTGTGATATGATCAAGCTGTTGACAAACTGTGATTGTTTTTTAGATTAATAAAAACATTTATTTTTTTCACTATCTGTTATTTTAGTAAAACTGATGATTGTGGAAAACACCGAAACGTTTTTTAATTGATAAATAGACAATAAATGACTGAAGCTCAGGAATTGATTTTGATTTGGAATTGAAACACAGTCAGGAAAGTATGTACAATTAAAACAAATATAAAAATGGATTTTTAAATCTTGAAGCATTTTAATATTAGAACGAAAGTGTAAATATGGAATTTAGCCAACGAGTGCCAAATAATTAATAATTTCGTGGAATTGCCAATGAACTGTTTGCACTAACTGTATGATGCATATTTCATTAGCAATAACGGAAGTGGGTCTAATGTGCATTTGGCGGTATTTAACCCAAACACACTGTTTAAACATATTTCGATACTGCAATTTAAAAATTTAATTGACCGAATAAAATATAACATTCGCAATATTTCATTTCGGACTACATAGATTGGTAATTATTTGTTTGTTGTTAAATTATATTCAGATTTTATAATCGTGGTTTTGAACGCAAATTCCTCTTTGAAAAGGATCCGATAAAGAAATACCATCAAAAGCTAAAGGACACATAAATACAAATTTTGAAATACAATTTTGCAATCTTAAGCCCTTTTCTTGACTACAACTTGTTACTTAACAAATTAACCATTTTTTGCTGCTTCCAACGTTTTGTCTTAGAACATAGTTCCATCTGCGTTCTCTTTTCTAAACCTAATAAGAGAAGGATCGCGCATTATGATTTTATTGAAAGAAACCAACTGGGCAAAATTAAAACATTTTCTTGATACAACAGCGAAAATTTCAGCATCAAATCACTTGCAAATATAGCGAACATTCAACTGAAAATGGCAACATGAATAATTAAATCTAAATGCGCAAAGGAGATTACCAAATAGCCAACCGTAATAATTACATATAATTAATTATCAATTTGCATACATTGTTAAATGCAGGGGCGATTAAAACGTCCGAATTTGAACAATACCGATTGAAATTTGCTGGCTGTTGAAAGTGCATCTGGACTTTGAATCGATATTTTCTGGTCTAAATGTTTGAGGATTAAAAAAAAGCTTTCAATTTTTTCAAAATGCTTTAAATTCCACCTTGTCGTTTTGGGTACTGCAGTACTTAAAATCCTACATGTTTATCATACAGGTACCTTGAACGAGCACTTTATTGTCAGTTCAAATACAATGATATTAAATTTGAAAGCACGCAAAATATGATTACCATAAAAGCCAAGGTCCGAAACGGAAAAAAATCTAAAAATGGTCAGGGTTATTGAAAAACCAACGACTACCGTGCCATTACGGACGTTGGAGTCAGTTCTATCGTTATATTATGTGAACAATTGTCAGTTTTATACACAAAAGATCAGGATCTTTTGTCGAGAAAAATTATAGACCATTATAAGCATCTCATTTCTATAGCCTACTTTCACTGGGTTGCGTTTCTACCTGAGAAGCTTTTTCAGATTTAAAATCGCGACTGCAAACAGGCAGGTAGATTTTTCAGACACACGTATGAAATGAGTTATGGCCGGAGAAAACACTATATATAAATAAGAAGTAGATTTACTGGACGATTTCAGGTTAAAATTTGTCTGTTGTAGCCACTAGCTGAACAATGCACTGTAATTAAACGCCCTGCTATTGCACTATTCCCAACAGAATAACCTTTAGGTTCCATTACTGTCCACTTTTTCTTCTAGCCAATCCCCTTCGCTCGTCATCTACACATTTAATCGGCTAACAGTGAAATTAATTTTTATTGCCATATCAATGCGATTAAATGACGCAATCTACAGATGGGTTTGAATTATTTCAACGCAACTGTACACACAAATATACAAAATTTTTGTCTTCAAGCTACAGATGTTTTTCAGCTTTGTACAAGATGCCAAAGGATAATACAGTTTATTCATGAAACGTTCAACAGGAAACGCCGCATGTTGATGCATTCATTGCCTAAAAGCCTCATTTTGGGTTTTCAACAAACTGTTTTACAATTCTTCTAATCACAAAAAGTGTTAATGAGCTTGAAAATTTTTTTTATTGCATTAAAAAAACTGTTTGCAGTGTGCATACTCCAATTCACATTTCCAAATTTTACCAATGTATTATTCATGCAAAATATTAAGGTTCTTTTAATGCAATTTAACTTCCTTTTCAGCTTCTGCCACCAGGCTTTAGTTGGATGTACCGAAAATTGAAAACTCACCAGCGCTATGCGGACGATTTTTTCGTTCAACTCTGACTTACCTGCAAATAAAAAATTAATATATAGTCGAGTATAATGTATAAATTCATTAGAGTTAGAGCTAAGCTCAGTACAATAAACTGTTTGCTCTTTTAACTGTGTTTAATAAAGTGCTATAAAGCTGTAGTAGTGAAACTGAATAAAAAATTGAATTTGTAAATAAAAATAATATGATAATAAAAACTTTCCTCGCGAAAACTGTTGCAAATTTTCTACTTGAAGTAACTGAGTGTATTGCTTTTGCCGTTTAAACGTTTCGAGTAAAGTTCTTTGATGATGAGTTCGGAAGTTTTTATTTTCTTTTTGGAGATGTGGTATCGGAGCAAAATGTGGTATTTTTTGGGCGCCTCTATAAAATCAGTCTCTGCGTATTTTTGGGCAATTTTCCTACTTGAAGGACCGAAATGCATTGTTTTTGCTGTATAAAAGTTTCCATCATCCCGCTAAATTAGTCAGGAAGTTTTGATTTTTTTAAGAGTGCGCGGCTAAAATAAGAAATTTTTGGGCGCTTCTCAAAAACCATTCGCTAGGCATTTTTGCGCTAGTTTTTTACTTTAAATTCCCCTATGCATTGTTTATGCCGTGTTAAAGTTTCAAGTTGCTCGCTTGTCCAGTTGGGAAAAATTTATATTTCTTAGAGAGCGGGGCATCTGACTAAATATGGTAATTTTTGGGCGCCTCTAGAAAATCAGTCTCTGCGTATTTTTGCGCAAGTTTTCTACTGGAATTACTCGAATCCTTTGTTTTTGCCGTGTAAAAGTTTCAAGTTGCTCACTCGTCCAGTTGGGAAAAATAGATTTTTCTTAGAGAGCGCGGCATCTGAGTAAATATGGTAATTTTTGGGCGTCTCTACAAAATCAGTCTCTGCGTATTTTTGCGCAAGTTTTCTACTGGAATTACTCAAATCCTTTGTTTTTGCCGTGTAAAAGTTTCAAGTTGCTCGCCCGTCTACTTGGGAAAAATTGATATTTTTTAGAGAGCGCGGCGTCTGACTGATTAACGGTAATTTTTCGGCGCGTCTACAAAATCAGTCTCTTCGTATTTTTTGGGCAAGTTTCCTACTTGAAGTATCTGAATGCATTGTTTTTGCCGTGTAAAAGTTTCAATCATCCCGCTGAATTAGTCGAGAAGTTTCGATTTTTTTAAGAGAACGCGGCATGTAACTAAAATGTAAAATTTTTGGCCGCTTCTCAAAAATCAGTCGCTGGGTATTTTTGCGCTAGTTTTTTACCTGAAGTACCCCTATACATTGTTTTTGYCGTGTAAAAGTTTCAAGTTGCTCGCTCGTCTAGTTAGGAAGATTTGATATTTTCTTGAAAGCGCGGCATTAGAAGCTTTTCAAAACTCAGTGTGTTTTTGTGTAAATTTGCCAAATATTCTTTTAAGCTTGAAAAGCGCTCTATTAGTTGCGATTTTTCAATTCCTTATTTCGTAATAACGATAAATACTAACTATAACAATGGTCCATAACGATGCATAACGAGTTATTAGATGAACGACACCATGTTGCTTTAAAAGAAGCAATCCAACTGTTGAAAGCACTTGAGTTTTCAGAAAAAAATAATTGTAAAAGATAAGAGAAAGCTTCAGAAAAGCTCTGGTAATAAGCAAAGCTGTCAATAAAATTATATACGGAACATCGCGCCTATTAATACTTTCTCCTTAGACGCCAATTTTAAAGATAACAATACGGTTTTCTTCACTAACGCGCACTTGCACTTACAACAAAGTAAATAATACAAAGTGTAATTAATTAATGGAGGCGCAAGCTTGCAATTATTCACGTTCCTTTTGGTCTAATAAAAAAATGATTTTGCATCAAACATTATTAAAATTTCTATAAATATCTCCATGTCCCTAATGGAAAGAGACTAGAGACTTTCACTAGAAATTTCGCGATTATCACGCTACTAGTCTCAAAGCTTGAGTGAGACACTTTTTACACCTGCACGACTTTTCCGGATCTCTACACTTGAATTTAACAAAGGCAAAAACTGTCTGTAGCCCGAACAATTTGCATTCCATTCTAAGCGTGAGAGACAGGATTTATGTTAAGAATAGATTTTTCATGGGGAAGCAACAGCAGCAAAGACCAAGCTTGTTTCACCTTTCACTTTGTTACTTAATGTTAGTCGTATTGAGGCTTGCGATTCCCATTTTCCTTTAGGCTTGGATTTGTGCGGTTTCTAGGTGTGGTTGCCGTTATTTCTACAATTAAACCGAGTAGCTGATTAGCCCAGAGTACGGATGGATGTAAATAATCCTTTCCAAATGGTTAAAAATATATCCTGGATGTTTTTTACTTTGCTGTTTGCTACATTGTGTGGAGTGAAAGCTGCCTGGCAGGTAGGAATGGAATGGCATTCGAATATTATTTGCTGGAAAATGGGATACACAATTTCAACCGGCTGATGGAATGGAAAACGTATTAAAAATGCACCCAACGCTTCTTTTTGCCAAGCTAGAACTTTGTGAGAAAATGTCACCGAAAATAGAGCGATCCATTAGTTGACTGAAATAAGCATCGTGTGTAAAGGGCCCATCTTATGGGATCCACTTTCAAGTGAATGCATTTTATATTAAACCATCGTTTATCAAAATTCATGTCATCTTGGGAGATAAATGCAATTTCAGCTGCATAAGTGTTTGAAATGCGGTTTTATCCTTTCCTCACTTAGCCTTATAAATTTTCAAGTACTAAAACGCTTGTGGGTCACGAGGAAAAATTCAGTTACACAAACAACCAAAAACAAATCATAGACGGTTCTTTATTTCCTTGAGACACCCAAATAATCAAAGCTTGAAATTGCAAAAGAACCGATCCAACAAAGTCGCAGTTTCAATCATCACATCCCATATCCCTTTCGGATTCCATGCCCGAGTTGGGTCTGGTTTTCTTGTGCGACTTAATTTATTTGAGACCGAAAAATCGGACCTTTGACTTGCCTTAAAAGGAGCCCATAGATGGTTGAAGAGGGCGGCAACTGAAAGAAATTTTACCTGACTTCCAACCGATGGAAGAGATCTTTTTTTAGACGCCTAGTTGAGGGTCGATGGACTATAACCGCTAGACATCGGGGATATGGGAATCAGAAGTCTTTATAATGATGATGATGACGGTTGACTAGGTCGTAAAAGCGGCTAGAAATTAATTAGATGTAGGGGAATGACGACAGTTGAAAAGAGCAATAATTTGCTAAAAGTAGTTAATAGCAATGTTACAAGGGGGCAATTAAATTGAAATTTTATCTCTGGAAACAGTTCTTTTTGTCTGTTTGATTCGCGGTCAATTGACGATTTTTCAAAGAATCGATAGGATCTGAGAGATGGAAATTTACTTTAGGAAAAAACTTGACGAATGAATCGATACTAATCCAACTGAACTTAAGCAAACTCGAACAAATCCAAATAAATCGAGACAAACCCAAACAAACCTCGTTTCGAATTCATCTAATTCCCAATTCTAGAAAAAATATTCTGCTAATTTTAACACCAAAACTCAAGAAGAAATAGTAAGTAAAAGTCTGCAAATTTTGACTTGATTATAAGCACCTAAAGTATATTTCAAATTCGATTTGTTTTCTAGCCTCTCTATTATGTTTTTCACCATTGAGTTACTCTCAATCTGTACGTTAATTAAAACAATTTATCAATATGTTATTAATTAATTTGATACTTAATTACGCAATCAATCATAGCGTCAAAAATGCTCCAAACAAATCTAAGCAAACGCAAACTAACCAACAGCAAACTTTATTTGGAATCTTAATTGTCGTTTTAATTAGCGGCTTATTTACTTCTATTTAAGGTTTCGTATTACCGACAATAGACAATAAAACTACTGGTGAGTTTTTCTGGCTTTTAGACAAGGGAAACCCAAAGAAATCCAAATCAACCCAAACAAACCGAAATAAATCGAAACTAACCCAAACAAACCCCGATTGGAATTCGTCGAATTCCTAGTTCTAGAAAAGACATTCTAATAATTTTAACACCAAAACTTGAAAAGAAATAATCAACAAATGCTTGTCTGCTTATTTTGAATTTAATAGTGAAGCATCTAAAATATAATTAATATTCGATTTGTTGTGTAATCGTGTCTATTTGCTTTTTCACCACCGATTTCCTCTCAATCTCTGCTCTAATTATATCAATAGATCGCTTTCCAATTATTATATATTTTGAAACTTTGAACGCAATTAATCGCAAAATGAAGAGCTTCCCGAAAAAAAAACCAAAGACACACAACCAAATATAAACAAACGCAAACCAACCCGAACAAACCTAAGCAAACCGTAAAAACAAACCAAAAAAAAGTTTATAGTACAAAGAATTCTAGGAATCAGAATGTTCATGTTCAAGAACTACCAAACACTGATTTTTGGGCTTCCAGACCGAAAATCCCGAAAAATTCCACAGTTTTAAACTTCTAATGTTTCATCCTCTGCCAACTAAAAAATGATCACAAATTAAATAACAAAACTGAGAAAGAAAACAAAATTAAATCATAAACGTAATTTTATCAAATTAGGGACAATATGTTCTCGACAATTTTTGGACACTATAAAGAAAGCAAAACAACGTCAGAAATATTTGCAAGATCGATTTAAAGAAATTACGAAAAAAGGAAAGTCTGCGAAACCTTTAGTTAGAAGTACAGGAAACAAAAAAAGAAATACCAAATAATTACTAGAAACTGGAAAAAAGATGTTAAACAAACGGAGTCAAGCACAATAGCAAAATAAGTCCGAATGATCCTCAAGACTAAAATGATCACAAGTAAGTTTCCGTGAACGATACATACGAAAATAGTCAGACTGGTAAAATTGACAAAGCGACCTAAACCTATAAAATTTCCATTGAAATCGTCAACTTAATTTATTGGGCGCAGTTGGTAGCCTTAAAGTGAATATCGAGGATGTAAAAGTACAACAGTGCTTTAAACCTGAATGGCAAATGTTGCTTCGGGTTTGCTTCGTTTGCGGGATCTTTTCAAGCCCATAATCGCCACCAGGCTTTTAAATTAATTAGTTCGATAAAACCATTGAAACGGTGAAAACTGAAATGACAATTCGCTTATTTATCAGCATAAAAGAGAAATTGCCTTCCGTAATGTTTTTATCAGCCCCTTTTTGCCTCTAGCTGAATCTGGCTCGCCCTTTTCCAGCCACTATTTACCCTAACGCAAAACTGCATCCGTGCTCCTGACATTCTACGATTTATTTGTGGGACTTGATAAATCCAAAACCAGATGTGTATTTATTTAGGTAGTTTCCCGTTGACACTTTCTTGGCTGCGACATTTCCTCGAGCTTTTTTCGGACCACTCTTGGATCCTGGATAAACACTCGTCCGTTGAAAGATTAAGGCGGACGGCGCTTTCTAATATTGGAATAATAAAAAGCGGTCTGAATGGGAGTGTTTCTGGTGTTTTCTGTAAATATTGTTCATCGACCCTTTGAAAGAATAATGGATGAAAGTGATGATGATCAACATACAGTTTTTTCGTTGTCAATCAGCCAGGCGCTTTTGAGGTGGAACCTCGCTTGACGAGACAGATATGGTTTCGGGAAGTTGACAAAAAAATGTTTGTATAGTTTTGCTTTAAGTTTAAGGACAGGATGTGTGTGTGTCGAAGAGTACACAGTTTGGTAGTTTTTGGCAATAACTCTGGGGCTGGTTTAATTTTGTTTCGCCTGTCTGTCTGAAAGGCTCTTGCAGCTTTGGTTGCCTTAAATTCGATGAGATTGAATATTCTTTAAACCCTCCACTAGCAAATAATGCGTTTTATATGAACAATCCAGCTAGGAATTAGCGTGTGGGCTTCACTTCCAGAAATCAAATTTTAAAATATTTTGAAAACCAAACAAAAATGGGGATCAACAATTCAAAGCATACCATTTAAAAAACTGAATATAAAACTGCCAGTTAATTTCCTTGCAATGTAATCGCCGCAACGCAAACAAACAATGTTTACCCAACAGGTTGGTCGATTTTCCCAATTTCAGCAACATAATTGCCTTATTTCTATACAACAATTTGAAATTCTAATCATGTGTATATACCATTGTTGACATATGAAAATGGCCAATTATCACACGTTTCTCTGTAACTGTTACGTAATGGTGGCAGTAACAAAGTAACTGCGTTCAATTCGCAATTATTTTCCTTGTAAAACGAGTTTTTCTTTCAAAAAAGGAAACCCCCCGCAATAAATTTAAATGTTAATCGTCCATTCCATCAGCTGAAACTTTAGCCAGAAATTCCAGGAGTGTTTATGCAAATCCACGAATGCATTTGAATCACTCATACAAAATGTATCCAGTTTCAATGGGTTTAATCGAAATTGAAAAACCGCAACTTGTGATTGACACCATTCCCGCATACACTTGTATGTATTTACTGTCTGCAGAAAAATTGATGTACCGTAAGCAGGAGGCAAAAGGATGTCGCATACAAGGCCGTTTTCGTCGAGCCAACGACCCTGATTTTACATAGTAAATATTATTATTTCCTGTCATTTTATAATTTTTGCATTCTGAAATACAAAAGTAATTAGCGATTACGCTAATTTTCAGGCCACAGTCCCGCAAGTTGTAATTAAAGTGTCAACATTTACAACACCAGACCGGCGTGTCGTTGCTAGAACTAAGCTGAAATGTGCAAATGCAAAAAACTGTAAAGATTTGTGAATGTTAAAGGTTTTCCATGGATTTTTCCATGTAAATCAACAGGAAAATATAAGCGTTTATGTTGTTGATAGTTGACGAATTATTTAGAAACAGTAAATAACGTTTGAAATTGCGCGCATCCTTGGGGACTATTTATGCAAACATTTGCGGCATTTTAACAAGGTTTCTTAGCAGGTTTTTCTGCAAAATGTTACAGACTTGAACCATTTTTCTCTAGTGTAGCAGTTGAGCGCACTTAATTGCGTCTGTTTTGTAACAAAATATATAAAAGCACTTAAAAAGGAAAAAATTCACTAGACAATTGAGGAGTCAAATATTAAGTAAATAGATAACGCTTTAGAATGATGTGCAGATGTTCAAGGAGCATTTTTAGAAGGCAATGTTAAAGGAAGTCTTTCCGCAAAACTTTTTGATTTGACTTTTTTCCTGCGGAAGTTATCTTGAAAAATGGCCAAAAAATGAAGAGTTTTTAATTCTCACAGGCAAAATTTTTTGTTTCGATAGCGAATTTCGGCAGGAATAAAGGTTCTTAAAACTTCAACTGAATGAACTTGCTGAAGATCGATTACTCCCTAGCGCAGGCACAATAAGAAAATATTTCTGGACAAACCGCTTTTAAACTTACCTTTTTACCGTTTAATCACTCACCTAAAATATTGGCACATCATTATAAACATGAGAACAGATATTTCTAATTGAAAAATTGAAGTTTAAGGGCTAAGCGTATTTTTGGTCCACAGTGTATAAATGAATTAACCGCCATTTAAAACTGAACTTTTTAAACTGAGCGTGTGCGAGCCTTTTTCCATGAAACAAACTCACTTACAATCAACCAACTATTTTTAAATCCTAAATCCATCGAAAAGGATTGAAAAACCCGAAAAAAATATTGTGTTTTGGCCAAAATTTGTGTTTTTGGTGTGCATTGTTGCTGCAGTGTCTGCCAAAAACACATTTAAAGAAGGAAAGTTTGTATCGATATTTCCTGCTACATTTGTGGAGGAATCGAATTTTATTTAAATTTAGTTGCGCTTTTTTAAATGTTTTCAAACGCTTTAAAACCGTGTTATTTTATTATTATATTATATGTATTTTAATCAACTGACAAAATACATATTTTTAGTTAACAAATGAAAATGAAACTGAAATTTAAAAATGCTTTGAAACAGTTAACAAATATATATCGAAGATAAATCGGTAGAGAGTAGAAGTTAAATAAGCAGACAAAAGCCACAAGCAATAATTGATGTAAGCAGGTATAGTTATTTTATTCATAAAGTTGTAAAGGAAAAAATAATTAATTTGCTTTTTATCGAAAGGTTCAAATTTCGGGGTTTCGTGGCTTAACAGACACAATAAAAAGCTCTTTAATGGCTGTTCAACCGATTTCTTGTCTCGTTTAAGCCCGTGGGTGGTCTTGTTTAGATTAATCAAAGAGGAAAACCGCCACTATCCAAGATGACTGTATTTGTTCGAAAATAGACACCCTGCTATTTGATTAAGATCCCCTTCGGGACGAAAATTTTTGAATTTTAAACCGTAAAAATAAATGTTTATATTCCTGACGAAAACCTGTTACAAAGGCACAACTTGTGTGGCAAAATCAAATCTTTATTACGTTTGACCGAGAAACTTTTGATCAAAAAACCTGCCATTATTTCATGAAATCATCGAACTCATCGTAGAAACACGACAATTTACAATCCATGATATTTTTGCGCTGTTTTTTGGTTTGGATAAAATGTCCCAGTTCACTTTTCAAAACTGTGCCTAATAGTTGATAGTCAAACAAGACGGTTAAATTTAGCACTTTTTTTGTAAAATATGTTCATCCGGAAGATATGAACTCAGACGCTTAGAAGTGGTTAAAAAGCGACTTTAATTCTTTAACTACTAATGTTTTTATTGAAATATTTGCCCCTTGTAAATGTGAAACTTTTACCAGGTTTTTCAACTTAGCTTTCACCGCTCTCCACTTTCTGCAAAATATATCAAAACCAAAGCAAAGTAAGTACATTGAAAAAGAACAGGATCAAGTGCTAAAACCACTGAAAAAAAAACACAAATAAAGCCGAACGGCATTAAAACCGAGAAATCCCTAAACAGCTCAGCTCTGTAGCTTAATTTGCATCGAGGCAGGTCTCAAAATGCGATGATGGTTCTACAACTTTCCGACCCTCGTTCTAAATCCAATTACCGAATCCAAATAAGAAACTGCTCTTGTAAATCGGCCTGTAGGCGTGTGAAGTTGGTTGTTTCAGCCGAAAATAAACCTCGACAGCCCGTTTGGCCCTAATTAGCTCCCCAGTCTCACGATGTTCGAATTTTATTTTTCAGCCACTCATAATTCGGCTTTTTTGTCAGCAGCTCTGTTGCCAACTTTGAGCAGTCAAGATGAGAGAAATGCGGGCTCGAACTTGACCGACAACTAACAGAAAACGCAATTTAAAACCAAAATAATTAGCACACTAAGAAAATGTGAAGAAGTGACTACTACTTTGGACGCTTTGCAGTGCTGGTAAATGGGATTTTTTTGGAAGCCAGTGAATAAAAAGCATTTCTTAGCTCCTTCATGTTTTTCTGAAGAAACTTGCATTGATTGCAACTAGGAAAATGTTAACCATGAGCGCATTTGCATTTACCTAGCCCAACAATGATTTCTCATCTCCGGTCGATTTCAAAGTTAATCACCGTCTGAAATTTCAAAACCCATACCGATTACCCGTTCCGAACACCATCGACTCTCCATCTGGGTCGGATTCTCATGATTATACGACCGAACCGATGCAAAAAGACGAATTACATCAGGCTGAACGAAATAAGGCTCAAAAAATGTTTATAACTGATTTATCTTTTGTCGTGCTTCGTACACCGGCTCAGATCGTCGAGCGTGAATAGAAAGTGTTTATTTTTTCCAAATGGACTCAGTCAAATGCTGCAGATGTTGCTTGAAATTGGAAAAATTACGAAATCAATCGAGCTTGAAAACCGTACAGAAGAAGACACTGGACAAGGACGAGGGAAAAAACTTTCATACTTAATACATTTAGTATCAAAGTTAAGTGAAAATATTTTATACTGAGAAAACCACAATTTTTGCAAAAAAACCCCAATGTCGACAATGGATGTAAATTATTTAAGATGCTTGTTCACACTTTAAATAAAGAGCGGGGCCAGCCATCAACTTTCCTTTTTATTGGTGGTATTCAGAAAAACCGTTCAATCGCCAAAGCCTGCCTAAATAAAACATGTGATTTTTTCATATTTATAAAATAATAAACATGTGGTAACATGGAAGAAAGAGCGGACGAAATATTGAGAAATCGCGTGACCGCAATAGTTCTGCGGATGCCACTAATTCACGTCATCAAAGCAAATGATCTGTTCTAAACTATTATTTGGATGTTGTTTTCTGCTGTACTTTTATGACAATTTCTTGCTAAAATCCCATGTAACCGAACACATGTTTAGAACTGATTGTACGCTTACCGTCAAACGCACTGAATTGCTGGAAAAAATTGCAAATGAGCGAAGAGAAATGCGTGTGTTAGAAACGCTTCTAATTTCTCTTAACAACCCCAGTAATCTTTTAACAATTCGATTCAAACTTTCAAATTTGCTTCACATCAGTCTTCACACGAATTTTCAAATGTCTTGAACCAAAGAAAGCATCCATTGACACAGTTAGCTTCAAAAAATGACCAATAAGTCAGTAAACCTTCCATTAAAAGAACAGAATAAGTCGCAGTTGATTTATACACGGCAATAAATAATCCGTTTTGCACTAGTTATTGAGCTAATTTCAGTGCACTAATATGCTAATTCTACCTACTACTAAAGTCAAAATCCATTTTCGAGTTCGATACTTGATTGGCAGTAGTTGCTTTTACTTTTAATAGCCAATTTAGCAATAAAAGGTTTTATGGGTGGGACGTGGCTCAAAAATCGGCATCAGAATTTTATTGGCAGCCGTAAAACTTATGACCTAGAAATCGACGAACAATTCAATAATATTCGACACTAATTAGAACTTTATGACTTTGCGTAACAGCAATTCGAATATGTGCGGTGTCTTTTGATTTTTGCCTACGATCGCTATGACTAAGTCTTCTGCTAGCTGAATTTGTTCTTTTGGACGATTTTCAATCAGTTGAAAAACTCTCTTGCAAATGCGATTGTAGAGAGAAAAATTGCATATGGAAAAGTTCTATAAAACGGGTGTTTGGGTCTGCAAACGTTTGCCACTCTGCAAATTTTCGCGCATTCAAACGCCTCGCAAAATAACTACTGTTAAAATTAAACACGTACAACTATATTTAAATTTTGAAATAATCAATACAGCAGAATCACAGCAAGGAGCAAACAACGTACGTAAACCAAAGCACAGTTAAAAGCAAAAAATATATATTAGGCGAGATAATATATTTTTTAAACAGCACCAGATGAGGATTCTTCAGACACATAAACCCTTGTTTCTAAGAAAAATCTCTCATTTTTCCAAAAATATAATTTCTGTTTAGCTACAAACAATATTGTTTGCAGCTAACTTTTAACAACTAACAGTTAACTTTGTTTGCAGATTCTCATGTACATTTTTGGGTCTTTGCAAATTGGCTCCAAAACTCAATTGAAGGCGCCCTGAAACACACCACAAAAGAACAAAAAATGTAGCTGTGAACAAACAGGATACAGAAAATAATATTGAATGTATGAAAGAAAAAGTAGAGCCGAAACGCAACAACGAAGCAAATAATATCAGTATTAAAAACGCCAAACAAGTACAGTGATAATAAAAAGAAATATTAAGCGAGCTAACATAACACAGATGGAAATTTCCGTGACACAAAAAGCGTTCCTTCAAAGAAAAGTGCCTCATATTCCCAAAAATAAATAAATTTTTTATTTAATTAGAAACAATACAGTGTAGGTTTCTTTGCAGATTCCCATAAAAAATTTCATATTTTTACAAATTTTCTCCAGTATTCAATTGAAGGCGCTTTAAAACGCCTCACAAAAGTACTAAAAAACCAGCTTTAAATTTGAATACGGAAATTAATATAGAAATTATGAAGGGACGTACAGCAAAAACGCAACAAGGAGCGAAACAAAGTCACTATTAAAGAACTCAAAGCTCAATTGAAAATAGAAAGAAATATTAGGCGGGCTGAACACAACACCAGATGAGGATTATTAATGACAGAGAAACTTTAGTTTAAAAGAAAATGGCTCATTTTTTTAAAAATGTATGAAATTTATGTTTAGTGGCAAGCAGAACAGTGCAAATTCGTTTGCAAATTTCCACAAAAATGTTCACATTTTTGTAAATTTTCTCCAATGTCCAATATTCAATTGAAGCCGCTTTAAAACACTTCACAAAAGAACTGGAAACCTAGCTTTAAATTTGAATACAGAAATTACTAAAAAAGTATGAAGGAACGTGCAGGAGAAACACAAGAAGCAAGGAAACAAAGTCAACACTAAAGAACTCAAAGAACAATTGAAGAAAAAAAGAAATTTTAGGCGAGCTAAAAATAACACCAGATGAGGGTTCATTATAACACAGGAGCTTTCGTTTAAAAGAAATTGACTCATTTTCTCAAAAATATATGAAATTTATATTTAAGCAATTACAAGCAATATTGTATACAAGCTTGTTTGCAGATTCCGATGTAAATGTTTGTTTCTTTGCGAATGTCGTCCTGTGCTCAATTGAGGGTGCTTTGAAACGTAAAAAACAAGAAAACTACCTTGAAGAAACGAAGGAAGAATGCAAATAAAGTTAATATAAAAGAACTCAAAACACAGTTGATGATAAAAGGGAAAATTAGGCGAATTAAGAGAGTAAAGCCTTATATTATCCAAGTCAAAAAATGGATGAAATAGACTATTACAGATCAGCCAAATACTAGATTATATTTATTTTTGAAAAAAACGAGAATATATTATATCACTCGGTTGAATCACAATACATAAAATAAATATCTGTTATTTTTGAGAACATTCGAAATATTGAACAGTAAAATTCGTGTGGTACATGAGAACTTAGGCTACATAAAGATTTAAATGATCTAACAGAAATCAAAAAGTGCGAAACTTTCAGAAATATTCAACAAACTCAGGATAAAGAAATATATTCTGATCAACATCATTCATTACATCAGCTACATCAGCTCAACTGCTAATTCAAAAAAGCACTTGTGCTCAAAAACGTCGCAGAATAAACTCAAAATTTTCCTCTCATTCTCACTGTTGCCTTGTTTTATAAAACATTATTTGGTTGATTTGAAAATTGGCTCATTGTCACCATTAGTGGCTAATTTAGCGCTTTCCCTTCGGATACAATACGCAATTGAAAACGCGACTTTTCAATTGGCGGCAATCAAAAGAATCTGATTCACACTTAAAGTGCGTTAATTGTTTTCACACAACTGCGACCTTGCTTTGTGAACTCCCCCAATTGACTGAATTGTTTGGCCAAGGTTGCATTCCAAAATATTCTCTCTTGATTAGCTCGGAGGAGAAGCGAAAAAATTAATGGCTTCTTGGTTCCAAGCAAAAACAACGAAAGAATATGTATTTAATTTAGGAAACCTTGAGGCTCAAATAACAAAACACACTTATGTGATTAAGCAGAACCAAGAAACCATAAGAACAATGGTTTCATATTGGGTTATGCTTGGAATGAATTCGTCTACTTTATCTACCTGTGCGTTCAAATCACTTCTTAGCACGCAAGAAACACTACAGTAATTGTCTTTTAAATCATAGTTGAATTAAACGAGTTTTTGTCCACCATGTTTGGGTTTTTGTAACTCGGACTGACACAGATCATTAAATTTGCACGAACGAGTCGCTGATTTCACTTTGAATAAACAATCACAATTGCCTGCCTGCCAGTCAAATCGGGCTCGAATAGCAGAAAGACTTTTCAATTAAATTTCCATAACATTCGTTTCAGCTTTTTTGGGAAAAACCTTTTCAAGATTTCAAATTATCCACCGTTAACTAATAACTCATCTATATGTAGCACATACAAACCAACCAGAATAATTGCTGCTGTACACAGTCGAAAGCGTTCGAAAATAAACATAAGCACGTTATTTAAATAATTTTATCTGCTGGTTGATCAATTCGTTTTAAACTATCTTGCCAATAATTGCAGAACATGTCAATTAAGCCAAAGCCAACAATGTTCCCAATCTCTTCTAGTCTAGTTGAAAACAGAGTATTTTTGAAACTGCTAGTTGAGCATGAGCTAATTTTGATGTGGCTGCTCTAATTTTAGCTTTTCGCATCAATATGAGCGACTGGAGGAAAATAGTTCACACAATAATAGCAACAAGTACAACTTACAAATACAGTGAGTAGGTGTATTTTGCTGGAGGATTTTGCAGCAAAATTTTAAATTGTGACCATTTGATTTGATGAATTGTTTTAGAGCGGAAATGCTGTTTTGCATTATTTTTGTTTGGGTTTTATTGTCCAAATATTTACTAGTTATTGAAGAGGAAAAAATTAAAACAGCGTCAAAGTGAAAATTGTATATAAGAAAAGTGGCACTGAAATTAACAAATTTTGTAAAACAAATGTGTTATTCGTCTCGCCCCAGGTAAAGATAACATAAAAACTTTACAATTCTACAAAAAAAAACATTATAAATTACAATCCATAAAACATGAACATTTTCGCAACTTGTCTTATATGGTGAATTTTTAATGTGTAAAAGTATGGCCCAAAGTGAATTCTTTAACTAAAGGGCGAAACGAACTAAGGAAAAATGGTCCCAAGAATGAGATAATTGGAAATCTTTTCTCCGACAGTAAGTCGCTTTAATCTTTTTCCTGTTAAAATTCCGGGGCATAATTAGGCCAAAGGATAATCCGTTTTTCAGCAATAAATAGCAATTTCTCGAATTTACGCCATTCCTGTGCGCTGCTTAAAATGTAAATTAACACCCTTTTGATATGGAAAAAGTTTAGCAAAGACGCGGCGGATTCGGAAACGGATCGCTTTTCTGCTTTGTTAGGTTTATTAATTACTTTACTCGAAAATAGAAATCATCGGTTAGAAATGCCTTAATGAAAATCAGTAATCAGTATCTTCCCTTCTGGGGAAATGTCGATTGTTTTATTCACAAAAAGGGTTCAGATTTCTGTTAAATAAACAAACCAATGAGATTTGGGAAATTTGCTGACGTTGTTTTTCTTCGGTATTTTTTTCTACAGCCTAGCAAAGGCTACCCTAATCAATTAACTTAACTAAATAACCGATAAACATTAATTTATTTTTCAATGCATACGAGAAGAAAGAGGTAATAGTTACTGATGGGTACACGTGTTTCATTTAAATTACATAAAAACTCTTCAGTCATCCAAAAGTACTGCGAACTAACGGTTAATATGCTAAGCTCGTAAACACTGTCCTACATTGGGTCGGTTAGGTAAAATGATGTAAATTTCCGTGACCAGGTAAATTAATTTCGTATATGTACATTTAATTGTATGACATTATTCCGTGGATTACATGTCCGAAAAAAAAACAATGATGAACTGAAGTTCCGTTAGATGGTCTTATTTTATTGGGTGCAACCTGCAGCTGGAATTATAAATTATCTTTGTGATCCGGAATTGTTTGCAATGTTTCATTCCAAACTTGTGCTACAGTTACACTTTTAAATTAAATGTTATTAATGTTAGGCTTTAGCTGAAGTAGTTTGAAACTGGTGAATTTTTTAATCTTTTAGGTCGCCGTGTTGCTTTGCTTTCGAGCAACACAGTTCGGAATTCTGAACAAAAACCCGATTGAAATTGGTAAAATTTTTCACGAAAAATTCAGTAATTTCGACCAAGGTTTCCGCAGAACTTTTCAAATACCATAAATTCGACCAAAAATACTTTTTGTAGCGATTGTTACTTATTTAGAACTTATTTTTTTTGCATTAATTAAAAATATATGATTCAGTGCGCTGTTTATCACTCGAGGAATCAAGAAAAACTCTTTGAGTCGGACGCTTTAGCGGTTACAAAAAATGTTGTTTGATGTGTGCCAATTTGCTTCTTATTGCGGAAAATATGCTTTAAGAATGAAAACAACCAGAAAACTACTTGCGTCTTTTCGAATGTGAAAGGGTGTAACTGGAAAGCCTAAATTGCATAAGAATTTTAATGCAAGAGTTTGGTAAAAAACCGATTTTGAGAAAATTTCAATATAAAATACCATAAAGTGTAAGTTTGGTCAATATTGGTGAAGAAATTGGTGAAGAAATTGGTGAAGAAAAGGGAAACAAAAAATGTAAGTGTTAACGCCCATCAACAGCGGATGAGAGCTGAACCTGAACCACCTTCAAAACGCAAATTATAGAGCAATTCAATTCCAAAACATCCTAAGCACCAAAAAGTATCATTTGAAAACAGTTAAAGGCGAAAAAAGCCCATAAAACCAAACGGTACTGAAATTGGAAGAATTACGCCAAATCAACGTCCTACTAAAACTGTATTCGCTCTAAGAAATCTGTCTCTGATTAATTTTTGATGAGCTTCAATTTCTTCTGAATATTTCAACATCTTGTTCAATCGTTCAACAAAGTAAAGGGGGTCAGTAATGTGCATATAGCGTGTCTTTCCATCTCAATGTACCAAAATATGTAAGTTCAACTCACTACAGCCTCTTCAGAACCCAATTATTTAATTAAAATAATTAAAATGAAGCGTACTGAACTATTTAATATTGGTGATTCATAGTCGTCCGAAACGCACAATTCGAAAAGTGAAATCGTCGGATTCTAAACGGCTATATACAGGAGATTGCATTGTCCTTTATAATTGTATCCTAATTAATTGGCAAATCATTCAAGTAATTAAAAATTAGACACACCATCGTTCGTTATAATCGCCTTGGAAAAAGTGGCGATTAACCATCAGTTTTACACGTTTTCACTGGTAAATTTCAATTGTCGGTAGTTAATTTGAAAGCTTCTGCTACTAAATAGACTATTCAGAAATATTTGGTAATTGTGATGGTTTGTTATGGCGATTTAAAGCATTACCTAATAAGAGGGAGAAAAGCAATGCTTTCGCAGAACACAATAATTTAACCGAAAAAATTATATTGCACAAACAAGCAGTATAATATCAGAACTAAGGTTATTTAAGTCACATGTATATGCCATTGAACTACCAAATTTAGTAAACTTTTTTGAGATGTTATTTTGCAAGTCAATCACTGCGTAGCGAACTGTTAAAGGCAATCATTGATGGCGTTAAAAAGAAAATACCAATTACCGAACGTTAGCCATACATGAAGGATGTAAAAACGCCGACATTTTGCCATGAATTTTAATTTAAATCCCTCACATTACGTAACCGTCCAGCAGTTCAACTGAATTTAATGTTTCAACTCTTCGGATATGAGTGAGTTCGCTGGAATAATTGCTTTGAGTTTGTCCGGGCAAACTTCAGAAGTTTAAAATTATGTACAATGCCATTTTCTTATGTTCCTTCTCAGTTTCAGTCTTTTTTTTTTCGATGAGACAGAATTTGTATTCGGTTCTGCTTCATGAAGTGTTATTTTAGAACTTTTGCTTGCTTTATCTCAGTTTAAAGTTTACTTTATTTCCATTGCTCGTATTAATTATTTACATCATTTCCACATATTTTAGGTACTGAAGTTGCTGATAATTGCAGCTTTTCGCGGGGATAGATACTATAAAAGCGATTAAATATTTGCTTTAAAACACTCAAAATAACGAGATATTAATGTAATATTTTAGACACACAATTACCTAAGTAAATGATGATTTTTGATAAAACGGCCCTTTAACAAACATTAATTAATTGCCATTTTCAATGAAAAAATTGATGAAAAATGTTCGTTGACATTCAATTAGAGAGTTTTGCTAAACGCGGAAATTTTTTAATTTGATATTAGAACTTTTTCTATAGAATTTTAATTTCTATATTGTCTGTCATCTTCCATAATGAGCATATTAAAATCTCCTTATTTAGAAAAAGCAGTCTGCGTTTTACTTAGATATATTGCTTTAATACGAACTTAATAATATGGCCTCGGTTATGACAATAAAGCATGATTTGAAATTTGTTTTTGTTCCAACTAAAAACTATTTAATTATTAAGTAATATTAGATTTTTAAATAATCAGACGGACAAAATGAAAGCGATAATAAATATATTACAACAAAAGGGTATGGCTATCGCAACTAAGATTTCTGGAAACTGCTGAAATTTTTAAGCTTTCTGCTTTAAGCAGTCATGAAAAATATTGTCTTCCGAGCGTTCTGCAAGCACGAGTGGATTGCACCTTCAGAGATGTCTTGCGTTTTTGCCAATCCATCAAAATTCCCCAAATTCTACGTCATTTTCGTCTAAACAAAGTAATCAATGCAAATAACTGATTACAAAACACGTTAGAAGCTTTACTTTCGAAATAATCGACATATTTTACCTTTTTTCGAGCGATTTTTGAGCGGTCACATTCTTTAGCCGACAGTTTTCTTATTATTAAAATATTAATCCCCTCAAAATCCTTTGAATTCTACATCAATTTAGTCTAAACGAAGCGAGGAATTCAATACGCTCACTGGAAAAACACGGTCGAAGCTTTGATTGAAGAAGATCCGAAATAATCGACATTTACATGCACAGTGGGGGCTTCTTAGGTTGGAAATATTCCGTTCAGCTCAAAAAAACACGAATGTAAAATTTCGATTTTTGACCAAAAATTTGTCAAGGGATGAAGGTCGATTTTTTCAAAAAAGATTATTTTTCTCAAAATGCTCTGAATTCTACACCAATTTAGTCTAAACGAAGCGAATAATTCAACAAGCTGATTAAAAAACACGGCCTATTTTAAGCGATTTTTGAGCAATCACGATCTATCAGCGCCTAACTTTTTCTTATGGACGTGAAGGACTGTGAATACGCAGATTAGGAAACTTATTAGGTCGAAAACAATTAATTTAGGTAAAAAACAGCCATGTGGAATTTGATTTTTGACCGAAAATTTCAGAAGGGGTAGAGGTCACTTTTTCGAAAAAATATCAATCCTCTTAAAATACCATCAATTCGTCATCATTTTCTACAAAAGGAAGCGAGAAATACAACGAAATCACTGAAAAATATTAAAAGTTTAGGATAAAAAATATTTTTTTGGATTTTCAAGCAACATTTTTCTTATTCTTAGTATCAAACACTTTATGTATGTCCACAGCAAATTGTAAATAAAAATCAGTTTTCAGGTGACTTTTCAATACTTTATATAATTTGTAGTAAATTTCAAGAACATACTAAAAAAATTAGTCCTCCGGTAAAAATATCTACAGACGACCTCATCAATTTGCACCTAATTGCTTTGTGGCATGCCGCTTTCTAATGCCTGCTGATTTTTAAGTGCAAATATCTAAATTTGCCTTGCACTCCATATATTTACTCTATTCTATGTAAATTTCTCGAACCACGTTCATTAAATCGATCATTAAGCACTTGAACTTTCATATAAAATGCTCATTAATTTTTAGACGACTGTTGAAAGTTTAACATCGGCATTTTTAGTGCAGTTTATAAGCAATAGGAAGCCACTTTAAAGTGTAACAAGATCGCTAAATGTGTTATCGGTGTGGTCGTTTTTATGTTAAACATTGGTTTGTTTGTTTGAACTCGATATCGCAATGTAAAAATGTATTTAAATATAGGGAATTATTTCTAGCAAATTAAACGATCATGCTGATTTCACCAGCCCCTGATGGATTGTTGTCAGGGTTTGTCAAAAATTTCATAGATTAAATGTGTTTTATACATACAGAAAGACATTATCCAATTATCCAACACTTGAATAAATATGGCCATTGAACAAAGGCTTGATCATCTTTCTCTTAAAGTAGAATGAATGGAACATGTGTTTATGTTTATGCCACAGATGTTTATGGTAGATAAAAAGTGCTTCTTTAGGCATCATTAGTTAGAACACACAAAAAAATTTACGAGGAAAACAGCTTCAAAATTAACGCTGCGAATAGAAATTAGTTTCTTCTGACGGTGTATGCACAGTAAAGTGTATTTAATTATAATTTAAATACAGAAATGAGTGATAAAGAATACAGCCAGCCAACCAAATGTTTTTCCCAATGTTTGATTAAAAACGGCTTCAAAACAGTCGTTTCAGTAATATATTCGACCACTGTTTCGTAGACACCCTGTATATTATGTCTGATAAACATTTTTGTGAAATTTCATTTTCGAAACTTTCTAGAAGATATCTTAACAGTTGGCGATTGAATAACTTTGTTATATAATTAATAACAAAGTTGATTTTAAATGGTCCCATGTTTGATTGGTAGCCTATTGGAATATTTAAGCATTCAAATAGGTAAATACGATCKTTACTTCTAATTATGATAATTTTTTTGTATTGAAAAAGTACTCTTCTACAATTTTTTATCACCGCGTCAATATTAATATATAAAAAATCACGTTAACCAGGCTAAAACAAACAAACTAATGCCAAATTAACCGAAAGGAAAAGAACTGAAAACTGCGTGATAAGTAACCCACCAAATGACTATGGGCGCACTAGATAACCTCAATCAATGCGCGACAGAAAATCAATGTGTTGTGAGAAAATCAATGCGAACGGAAACAATCCAATAAGGGCAAAAAACGCGATTGCAAAATTTTGATTTTATAAGAGGTCGATTTTTCCAAAAAATTCAAGTTCCTCAAAATACCTCGAGTGATACATCATTTTCATCGGAAAGAGACAAGGAATGCAACG
>NW_026018165.1:14152617-14186426 GCF_020466585.1 Dendroctonus ponderosae | reverse complement strand
TCGATTTTTCCAAAAAATTCAAGTTCCTCAAAATACCTCGAGTGATACATCATTTTCATCGGAAAGAGACAAGGAATGCAACGAGCTAATTAAAATACTCTGGGGCCTTTCCAGTTCCCAAATAATCCACATTTTCTGTCTATTTTGAACGGTTTTTAAGCGGTCGCAATCTTCAACGGACGATATCTTCCTTATTTTCGACCCACAACTTTCATGTTCGCTAATGGGCAACTTCTTAGGTCGGAAACAATTAAATGGTCCCATGTTTGATTGGTAGCCTATTGGAATATTTAAGCATTCAAATAGGTAAATACGATCTTTACTTCAAATTATAAGAATGTTTTGTATTAAAAAGGTACTCTACTACAATTTTTGTCACCGCGTCATTATTAATATATAAAAAATCACGTTAACCAGGCTAAAACAAACTAATGCCAAATTAACCGAAAGGACAAGAACGGAAAACTGCGTGATAAGTAACCCACCAACTGACTATGGGCGCACTAGATAACCTCAATCAATGCGCGACCGAAAAGATGATCAAACTTTTGCGAAAAACACAATTATTAGGCATCTTAGCGACAATTTAGCATGTGGAGTTTCATATTTCAAGTGTTTTTGGGCTTAATTTATGCACCATCCAATGTTTTAGCTTAAATCTGCTTAATTTAAGGGGTTCTTGGTAAAACAAGAAAACCCTAAAAGTTCGTACTGAAATGACACTTTTACCCTTAACTGGAAATAGATCATTGATCCATAACCTTTTACAGGAGGTTTTATTGACACCGGTAACCCTAACCTATTTCAGTGCATTTCAACCACACTTTCTCTGTTAATCTATGGTTACTTGCGCTTTTGATATTCAAGAAGCAACAGGTATTTACGTTGCCGTTAAGAACATTGTTGCCGGCATTCTGATCTGGTTTTTTGCAAATTTCAGAATTGGTTTTTGTTAGGATTTTTCCTGTACTTACTCCCTAAACACCCCCAGAGGAATGACGCCCTATTTTGAGTCACCCTGTCTATAAAGTACTGAAAAAAATCGATTTTTATATTGGTGCCATAAAACTCACCTTCTAAATCCGTTGACTGGAAATCCGAATCTAAATCCACTCGCGCCGGTGGCAGGAACCGCCACCGGCACCGGCGCACCACCCTGCATTAAGGGTGCCATCTGCTGCGGCGCAGGAAACACAAAAGCACTCGCGGGCATTCCATTCGGCACCACTGTTTGCAACACTGGCCCGGGCGGATTGGGTAACATCCCTCCCGGTATCATTGCAGGAGGAGGCGGCAGGATTTGAGGTGGTAGCGGAGGCGCCATCGAAGCCATCTGGGCATTGGGCAGCGTGGAGTAGGGAGGCGGCAGGTGGCTGTTGAGGATATCAGGGAGGCGATTCTCCTGCGGCTCCTGTCCTCCCCCCGCTTGGGTGCTGCTGTCGTTGGTGCTTCTGGGAGGGTTTGGAGGGCGCCTGTTTTGTCTGCGCTCCCTTCGGTCGCGGCGCCGCTGCTCCCGCACTGAGGGAGGCTGATGTTGAGTGGCTGCGCCAGAAGAGTTCAGTGCCGGGAGGATTTCGTCGGTTTGCGCCTCCGTGCTGGTGAAGGTCCTGGTGCGGGTTATGTTGGGATTGGGCGCACTGTTTATCTGGGCCGTTGTGGTGATAACGCGCCCAGCACCTGCTGGTTGGGCGTCGGCACTCGATGCCCCATTCTGTATGCTCACCACATTGGCTTTCATCATCGAGTTGTCAGCGTTGGTGAAATTAGGCATCCTGGACGCAGTCCCACTGGCACCACCATGCACGTGGGTGCTTGAACTGCCCCTTAACCCGGTGGTGATCACTTGGTTGATACTGTCAATCCGAACTGGGTTGATGTTATGCACGGTCACCCCATCCCCGCGCCCATTGAACACGCTTTGATTCTCCACATTGGTTACATAACTGGCCACCGAAACGGAGCCGCCAGCGTTACTCTGATGACTCCCACTGCCCAAAGGCAGTACTTGCACGTTGGAGACGCTGTTGCCTTGATCGTTACTTAAGGTGTTCAAACAATGGATGGTGGGCACCGAGCTGACCACATTCACAGGTACTGCTCGGTAGAAATTCACATTCACGTTGCTAATGTGTCCAGAATTGAGCGCACTTGTTAAGTTGCTCACTTGTGTCTTGAGCGGTGAGTTGCTGCCATGCCGAACTGGTAACTTGGTCGGTACCACTCGCACATTGTTGTTGGAGCTGATTAATGGCGCCCCATAACCCATGGCGGTTTGCTGCAGAACCGACGGCCCTTTAATCCGCACACTCCCAGGAGTACCACTGCTGGCAGTCACATCGTACTTGGACACCAAAGTCATGGACTTTGGAACACTGCTGCTCCGAAAGTGGTTGATCAGCTGCAGGTTCTGCTGCTCTACTTGGGGGCTGGTGCCCGAATTCTGCAGGAACACTGCAGGTGGCACCTGGCCGTTGGTGGAGTACCGCAGGATTTGCTGCGAGGGTTCCGAGATGTTTCGGAAATGCTGCGGATAGCCGACAGTTTGCGGCCTAGATGCAGCATGGGAGTTCTGAAAACTGGCGGCAGTACCACTGCAGGGTACTGAGGGGTACCGTGCATGGCTCGACGGCAGTCCAACGATATTGGCAGCATTTAGGGAAGAGTCCGGCTGGATCGACATGGGCTTCAGCCCATTGTCACTGGAACCACCTGGCAGAGCGCTCGAGGGCTTACAGTGCTGGGCGCTGGCGCTACCGGAACCACCTTGCATACTCGCTTCACCCGAAAGCTCCCCAAAGCATGACGTAGCCGATTCACTGAACGTCTCAAACGCACACTCGACATTCAAACGTGAACTGGCTAGTGTTGGCAGACTGACAAATGCACCAGTGCCGGAGCGTTGTAAAAGGCTGTCACGTGGCCTGAGGACAGGTCCTGGTTGGTCGGAAGGTTCTTGTCGGTTCAGGTTAATAACATCTGAATGTAGGTCCTTTCGGTGCTGAAGCGACGGTGGCCGCGATGGTGGTGGTACCGTGCCGCTGTACTGAAGAGAATTGGAAGATGGTACGCTCTTCTTTGTGTTCGATGGACTCGTCGCTGCGTTGTCGAATGTCTCGTCAAGGTCGAGGCTGATCGGCGAAGTCGAAGGCGTGTAAGAACTGGAACAAGTCAAGACATGTCTGAACCTAACTGTGCTCCGGGCAGAGGGCTGCACATGCATTCGCCCTAAAATAATCTTGGTGAACTCTTATTCAACAAAAACAGTTTCCAAACAAAACACTCTGTTTAATTCAATTACACAGAATTTCCGTCAAAAACATACAAACATATAATTAGTTTTTAAGTTTATTAAGTAGGTTCTTTGAATAATGCAGTTTCACTTGAACCATTTGCGGTTTGACACAAAACACAAAAAAAGTGTTCTTTTTCTGTTTATTGAACCAAGAGTATCATATTTTCATGAAAGCAACTATATTTTTTAGTTGGTTAGCCGCTCAAAGTTTTGTATATATAAGTATTCTACTATGTGAATACTTTAAATCAAAATGCTTAGATGGAAATTAATCCGGTTTTTTTTTATTAAAAAACAAATGTATTTTTCCTTTTACACATCTAATACTGCTATTGCTTCTTATGGTCCCACACAGTCTATATTTTCCTAAAGAAAATGTTTGCGCTCGGAAACAATCCATTGAGGTAAAAAAAACGCACTCTCGAAAACAGACATTTTTAGATCGGAAATAATTCATTAAACTCAAAAAACACGTGAAATTTTAATTTTTGACCGATTTTTTTCCAAACAATGAAGTCGCTGAAAATGTCTCGAATTCTACATCATTTTTATCAAAAGGTTGCGAGAAACTCAAAAAACTCACTAAAAAACACGCCAGAACCATTTTGGCCAATTTTTTCTTGGTGGTTATAATCTTATGCGATAAAATCATTCTTTATCAATACACCCTGGGAAGTTTCTTAGGTCGAAAACAAAGGTTTGAGCAGAAAAAACCATGTATATGTAAAAATTTTACTCCTGATCGAAAATTTCCTAAAGCGTACGATCAGTTCTTCCAAAAAAAATCAAGGCACTCAAAATGCCTTTAATTCTACATGATTTTCATCAAAAAGAAGAAATAAATGCAACTAACTCATTGAATAATAGGCTAAAAATTCATTAAAAAACCACTCAACAAACTTAGGATCAGAAGTCATTTACATTTTTAGCTCATTTTAAGCGGTAACGATCTTAAGTAACGATATCTTCTTCATTATAGACTCAATCGTTTTATTACTGCAAACTAGAAGCGTCTTAGATCTAAAACAACAAATTGAGCACAATAAACATGCATGTGAAAATTTGTCTTTTGACCGAAAATTTGACAAGGAACAAGGGTGGATGTTTCCAAAAGTCAAGTCACTCAAAATGCCTCGATTTCTACAAATTTTTACTCAAAAACACGCTAGAAGTTTCAGATCCGAAGTAATCACATATTTGTTTGTCGAATTTTAGGGCGTTTTTGAGCGGTCCTCGGTTTTAACCGACGATACCTTTCTTATTTGAGCTCAAATCAGACATATGTGAAATTGAAAAACTTGATGGTTATTTAAAATTTCATTAAAATATAACCAACTTTATTTGGTTAAATTTATGATTTTGTATATTTGGTTACAGTTATTAATCCATTGAATCTACAAAGCAACCCTCTTTAAAAATGGTTTTTGTATTTTAGCACAAAAGAGTATAAATCATTGAATTTTTACATTCAAAGAAACAATAACTTCTTCATCTTTTAAGTGTAAACAATTTTTCAAGCAATTTTTTCTTAGAGTATTAGAAGCACTTTTAAGTTTCCTCAGATGTACATTTGTCAGTTTCTTGCATAGAAAGGCTTTACGCATTTTTTTGCATAGAATTCTAATTTATTTAAGAATGTATAGAACACGTACGTTTATTTTACGTACGTCTATACCACTAAAGAAGTTTATTTTGCCAATTCCACAGCGTCCAAAGCCTTAAGTTATTTTGATTTTTTCTGAAAAAGTTCCGTTTTTAGTATATGTATATTTTTTGACAAAAATCTCTTCAACTGGATACGCAAAATTTTAATTCCTTCTTTTATTATAAGCCGAAAAATGTATTTCCGAAAAGTTACAAGACGTTCGCGGACAATTTTACTTACATACGAGAAAAAAGTGGAAAGACTCCGATGGTCATATTGTAGAAATGTAAAAATGGGATTTAAGATAATTTAATTAAAAAAGTTTTTAATGGAATTTAAGAGTGTAAATCTGAAAGGTGCCATAAAACACGAATTGATCCGACAAAACACTTTTTAAACAATTTTATTTAGAAGGTGACTGAATAAAATAGTTCATGATGAAATTCTCACTTTTTCCAAAAGACAATTTACGGAAGGAAATTATTATGTGCCAAAAATTGCCAAATGAAAATTTGGAAAATGTGGAAAAGATTCATGGAAAATGTATGTAATCCACGAGAAGCACAGCATAACTGACAGAATTAACTGACTTAGAAAAAATCAAGTTTTGTAGACTTTTATTTTCAAACACCATATATGTATACAAAATTTGCCATAACAATAGGAAATATCCTGACAATTAAAGCAAAAATTACATTGGAATAGTGAATGAACAATGTTCTGCAAAAATCCGCTTAAAAAAGACAAATGAAATGAAACTTTTGACCGAACCAAAGTTAAACCTGATAATTTATATTCAAGAAATATTCCCGCCAAATACCGGCCCGGCTCTTGCATAAAAATTAACTAGACAATTTTCATTCATGTTTCATTTTCTTTCACTCCTTTTTAAACTCGCCATTAGCAAGCAACAAGCGTTTATGAATATTATCGGTAATTTTCTAAGGTTTTTGGTAATTCCTCGAACGATTTCTTAATAAACCGAGTTAGGTGCGTGAGCAACCATAGAAATGGTCTGATTAAGAAGAAACTGAAAAAGATAGTTAAAAAATAAAGCCACACAAACACTAAATAATCCAACACACTTGCCACAGTACAAACATTAATAAGGAGGTTAAGTTGTAGGGATTCTATAACTAAATACTGAAGTTTGAAGCCAAGTTGAAGAAAATAATTACAGAAGACATAAAAGCAAAAAAAACGAATGAAACTTTGCATTACTTGAAAAATAATGGGAAAAATACAGTGAAACACTTACCAAGTGGAGTAATGACTGGATTCATAATCGTTGCCATTATTTCCGACATTGTATTCGTTATTGTTTTGATTCTGGTACTCGTAAGGCTGCCAAAGCAGCGAACTCAGCGCCTCTTCAACATTTTGATGAAAACTGTTTCTGTTCTTTGTTTTTTCCGCAAAATAGTTGTTCGAGTAGTCAGTTTCCTGTTTCGCATCAGTCAACGTCGATGTCGCTACTTTTAAATTATCTGCAATCAACCAATAAAAACGCACATTTTAACATGCAAATTTTATGTTAAATTTTTTTTGACAAAAAGTTCAACTCAAGTACGCAGCTAGAAACATGCAGCATATTAGACAGACAATGGATAGGAATTTCTGAACAAGTATGTAACTAGTGATGGAACGAACTGGTGAAATCAAAAGTTTCTCCCAATAATAAAAATTTAATAAATCCTGTAAATGGCTTTTAGTTGCAAAAATTTAAAACCCCACTATTAAGACGATTTTTAAAAGGCAAACAAAGCAAAACTTTTGTTCTACAAACTTGAAGCTTGAAATTAAACGTTCAGAGCGAAATCATGCCGGCAAAACTCCCGAAGCCAAAACTTTCAGCGGTGTCTTGCAGACCAAACCCTCTCAAACTGGCGTAATTGAATTTTGAATTTTTAATTATCACTTACCTATCGGCGTTTTTGAAGCCGGTTTATTTCCGTTGATATTGAAATTTTCCAAAGAGTTCACGTTCAACGTTTTCAGCGAAACTCTGGCATCGGAACTCATCGTTTTTTTCAAGCAGAGAATTTTTGGAAAACCGTGTTTCAGTGCATGCTTATCAGCTTTCTGCATACTCTTCGAATCGCATTTGTTCGGCATTTTGTCCAGCCAATCGGTTGCAGTGCTTTTGGTGGCCGTTCACCTAATAGGTTGGCCATCAACTAACTTAATCTGCAACAAATGCACTAATGTAATTAAAATAAAATTACAAGAGAAAAAGTGTACCATTTTTAACGCTGCAGAATGACGCTATTTCCCGCTGATTATTGGCAGGGATTCTTGATGGAACAGCGAAGCTTCTGGAGGCCAACAATTCCGTGACTGTGTTGGTGCCATTTAGGTGCCAAAACTTAATCTGGAACAAAAATGGTTTTTTTTTGGAATTCACTGTTTCCCTCGGGTAAATGCAAATGATTAAAGTCTACTATTTGAACAGCCCATGTATACAGTATGCAATTAAACGCAGAACCAAAAAACTTAATATTTTGATAGGCGTTCATTACCAGGGCATTGTTGCTGTTATCAGTGCGATTCCAATCAATTGATTGCAAAAACTGCAAATGCGAAATCAGTTTCAACTAAAATTTCTACGGGCTACACTCAAATGTTCATGAGAATCGAATCGGAAGCAAAAACTTTAATTATAAAACATTAAAGCCAGCAAATAAATACATCGATAAAACATAATTAAAACCCTGGAACGTTATTGAATATTTTTATGTTTTCAATTAAATTTCAATGTCCGATTGTTCCGCGTAGTGCAATAAATTCGGTCTATAAATCGGGCGTTAGTGAAACTGAGTTTTAGTGGTAGATCTGAAATCGCTCATGATGGACAAAAGTTTCATTTTTTTACTAGCAGCTTTCGTTTGCTCGGTTGGATCAGCCCACATTCCTACTATTCCATGTCCAAATTATTTCAGGTAATTCCATCCGATTTTATATTTGCCTTTGTCTAGAGTTACAAGCTTTTTGTCAATTTAATTTCTTTATTTATTTACCACTTGCATTGCTGCCCTGAACAATTTCTTAGTGATTTGATTTTTCTCAATTACCTTTTCTTGGATAACATGAGTCCGATTATCATAAGTTTGACTTTAATTAAAATTCTTCGACGGTCTGATGCAGAACAGGAACAGATGTACTAGGTGAGGAACGGTTATGACTAAGCACTTTCTAAGGCTAATAAGGAAAACTGTTAGGTATTTTTATTAGTCCTAAAGACACCTAAAATCTCATTAGCTAAATGAGCTGCAGCAATGGGACAAACTTCCACATTTTATGCTTTTTTCGTTGATTTCCTTGGGTTGGCTTGGGTGGAAAATGCAGGAAATTAAATGTGAATTTGCCCAATCTTACTATTAAGGTTGACAAAATGTTAACTTGAATACAAAAGAATATCCAAAACATCTCTGGAAAAATACGTTAATACCGTATTTTACTGGTCACATCAATTTATTTCTCAATGAAGCTCTTCTTGAGGCTCATAATCGTTCGAAATTATCACAAAATTTTAAAGTATTTCTCAAGAGTTCCATCCAAGGTTTCACCCCGAATTTGAAGCATTTACAGTTCCAAAAATACGTAATTCCTTTAAAGCGTAGAAAAATGAACAAGTTTCTCTTGAAAATACCTACATACCTTCAAAATAATTTCGATTATTTTTCTCCCTCGAACATATATGGGTTTCTTATAAGCAAAGCGGCGACAAAACGAATAAATAAATTGAAAATAACTTCGACATAAAAATTTTCCTTTTCCAGATACGTTTCTGATCCTTATCAGAACATTGAAGGACTCATACTCGTTCCTTACTATCAAACTCCTGAACTTCTGCTCGCTGTGAACGCGTCAATGAAAGGATTTTTCGGACAGGAAAACTCTGCAAGTATACCATGAAAAATTATTTCGTGGAAATTTAATTTGCAAATTATTTTTTTATTGAAATGATCTGCTTCAGAACATGCAGCTGACGATGCTGACTACTGCAACCGATCTAATTCAGGGCTTATCGACGATTGTTAAATATAAGCTGCAGTTTCCGGTTCAAGACTCAATTCCTCAAATAACCAGCATAATTTTCAACGGTCAACAATTCTGTACTGGACCACCAGTCCCAAGTAAGCAGTTTGTTTAAGATGGAAATCCGCACTGAAGTTCTAAAACTGAATTTATGTGGGGAATAGAGGCCTATTAAGTTAAGCCCTGATAAGGATGAAAATCCACATCATTTACTTAGGATTTTAGCTTCATTACAACAGTTTAATTAGCTTTGCTCCTCATCGGGAACACTCACTGAATAGGCGTTAATTATTTAATAGCGCTTCAATGTAAAGTTGTAAACTTAAACCCTTATCTTATTTGATGAAAAATCATGATTCTGAAAATTCACTTGGTTGGCAAACGACATCGTTTCTTTTGCTTTATTTAATTTTTAATTTTATGCTATGTATATATTAATAATGTTTTGTTGCTTGTTTTTCAAATTTTCAGTGGAGGCTCCAAACCCATATATGCCGGGCTCATCATCTGCGGTTACAAATATGTACGCAACGCACACATCTAGATTTGCCCCCGTTCAGCCCCAATAATCGGGGCTAAAAGAAGGAAAAATCATAATAAAAATTTCAAATGAATGTGGTTTTACTTTTCATTTTTTTATTCAACTTTCCCCAATATCAGAGAAAATCATTTGATACTACAATGTTCAAGTGTTTTGTAATTAAAAATAAAGAGCAAAAAAGTTCTCATCTTTGGAAAATGAACTACAGTAAAGATGTCCAATAAATCCTTAAAAAAAAAAGTTTTCTTTATAAATTGTCCTGAACAAGAATTTTTCAAACACTAGGCGAGAAGCTCTTTTTGGTTCCATTTACCTGCTAAATACGCGACATTCTGTATATGCTCTAAACTTTAATCAATCAATTTCACTATTGAATTTCCATATTAATCCTTTTGGCGTGATTCTGTTATTGTCAATAGACTTATTTAATTGCATTAATTAGTTTGCCGATATTAATTGAAAAGCGAGTCATGTCGAAATTCATATCCAGAGAGTGAAATTGAATTTTGGGCAATTTATTTAACTTGGCCAGGCTTATTGGGAAATTAACGCGTTATTGCCATTCAACGCTTGACTGTCTATATTTATATATGTATATTAAAATAATAGTTAATTCATCAATAAATATAAATACATCATGAAACCTCGAATGAATGCAAAAAATTATATGGAAAAACTGGTGCGAGCTAATGAAATAATTTTCGTTTCAGATTCACATCAAACAACAGAATTTTACATTTCTCGCAAGATGAGTTTGAATTCGCCAATCCAGAATAGGGTGCAAAGAAGACAACTTTCAGCCGGTTTACTGGATAATAAGAATATTCCCGATCAAGGTTAATAAATATGAATCTATTCAAGGTCCAGATTAAAAATAAATTATTTGTAGGGAACTCATATTTCTACCCTTCGGGTTATGGGGTTTATGACGACAGCATTACCTTCCAGCATAAACCACACCCTGACGAGGATACGCATCGAAATTTCTACGATTACAGCGAAGAAATATATTTAATCCCAATGAATCGCAAAGCAAACTAGGATTTGATTTAATTATTATCAACATTGTTAAATACGTATATTTAGACTGAATTTTTAATCAATAGACTGTATTTTTAACTACATATATACTCGTCGTCCTTTATACAGTCATCTTACTTAATTAGTTGGTAAGATTTCCTAAAAGTTCTGCACGTTGCTGTTTAGTCGCGAATATCTTGAAACGGACGGCTTATCCAGATAATAGTCAAAAGCACATTTTTCAGCCAAATTTTCCCGATAATTCTCCTAGAAAAAGTTGGGGATATTTCTTTTCCACGAGTTTTCAAAACCTGAAGGCAGATTTGGAGTGGTGATGCTTAAAATCCCTATACAATTACGTTAATTTTGCAAGTAAAACTTTGTATAAATTCAAAACCTTTTCGCTTAAGGTAAATTGGCCCTTTTTAAAGGAAATGGATGGCAAATTGTCATTCTCACGTAAAGTGAGACAAAATTTTATTTGTAAAAATGCCGCTTTACTACGAAATGGTACTGATCCCGAATGCAGTTCACGTTCTGGCGATTTAGCGCGAATAAAATTTGTCGGCCTGTTTTTCTTTGCTGTGCAGACAAACGACACAGTGCCGCCGATGAATCGGCCCTCACAACACCATAAATACATATTTCCAATTGAATTTACCCCAAAAACATACAAAAGTTCTCCTGAAAAACACCGCCGTTTCTGAGGACCTGAAGAACTTGGCTTCTATTCAAACCAATTGGAAATGAAACTGGTGAACTTTAAAAAATGGTTTCCTTCTGTTTTATAGAAAACACTTTTTTAGAGTCTGTCACTGGCACTAAATGAATAAAACGTGAAATAAAAGACGCTTTTATTTCGCAACATCTGCGTGTAACATTCTCCATAAAACATCCTGTGACAGAAATTTGGATGTGTTTTATTCAAATTGGTCGGTCAATTGCGGACCTGATCAGCATTCTAATGGATGCGTGTTCAACTTGCTCTTGTTATCGCAGTTTATGGCAATGACGAGCTCATTTCGATTTAAGGTGCATTATAAAACCAAAGTGAACTGGAGTGTTTTACAGCATAACTTCTAGTTCTAGTTTTTCTTTGCCTACTTCAACTGTTGATGAGTTAATTTTATGCGAAGATGCTGCAGCTGAACCAAACCCGTGATCGACTTTATAGGAAGTAGATCCATGTAAATTCTTAACAAAAGGGAGAAAACATTACTTTGTACTCACGCGGAGCAAAAGAAATTGTAATGTTTGCGCGATAGAGCGCATGAATTTTTCAACCAAAGTAAAACTGTAAAATGTGTATCAATTATTTTACATAAACATGCCAATAAATTGCTAATTTAACAGTGAACGCTTCTATAGATGAGACACTTTATCACTTTATGCCAAGGGCGGATCCAGGGGGGGTCATTCAATTCTCTATCCAACGATGCCAAAACTAATTCTCTGGCTAGAATGGTTCTTGAGAAACTTCGAAAAAAGCAGGGTCATGTTCAAGTGGATTTTGCAACTCAAAAAAAAAAACCACGCAAATCTAAAACTCCTTGAATTCAAGCCATTTTTTGAGAAAACTGCCAACATTTTCTTATCGAAGGTTCACTTTCTAAAAAGGCCATTTATTTCTGTCTGGAATGATGTTCAAATTAGCGTTCTTGCTCATTTTGCCTCCGAGAAATGAGCAAAAACGGGACGGAAAACATGAAATTTTGGCATAATCTTGCACCTAAGTCTCTGATATTCAAATTTAACTTTCTGGGTCAAAACTACTCGAATTTCCTCACTCACGTTGTTACGACTGAATTGACTTTGCAATTCTCTATCCAACGATGCCGAAACGAATTCTGTGGCTCGAATGGTTCTTGGGAAACTTCGAAAAAAGCAGCGTCATGTTCAAGTGGGTTTTGCAACTCAAAAAAATGGAATGATGTAAAAACGAGGGCTCTTGCTCATTTTGCTTCCGAGAAACATACAAAACAGGACGGAAAACATGAAATTTTGCAATAATCTTGCGCCACCCTTGCACAAAACGACGATCATTTTTCTAATTTCATAAACAACAGAAGACAGTATTTTTTCTACATACCCCCCCCCTTTACTTTAAAGCTGGATCCGCCCCTGCTTTATGCTATTTCCCATTTTTTATTAGCTAAACAAATAAAAACAAATCGCTTTAATGCAAGAGGGCTGTTTAAATAATTCATAAACATTGCGTGTCCAGGCTAATTTGGCTGATAAATCCTGAAACCTTCACCCAATTTAACTATGCAATGTATCAATGGATGAATGTTATTGTGCATTAGAGTGATTGCTGTTCGATCGTATTTAAACGGCAATTTAAACGGGGATAAAGCCGATGTCGATGGCGGATTATACTCGATGGTGTCATAAAACTAACTCTCAATTCCCTATGGGAGATGGGAAATACGGAATGTTGCTTTGAAAATTAAACATATTTTTTGCAAATAAGCCGGCCGAAAATGCTGGTTTTTTAAGCAGTTAACTGATGGTTTCGAATATTTCGATTCAGTTCAAGTGCTGGCACCAAAAGCTACTATGATAATCAACCATCTTTGTATGCATCTACCGTCGCTGTAATAAGATTTTTATGTTCAGTTATGGCTAGAAAACGTCAGGAATTCATATTTTACGTTGTTGTTTGTACAAGCCTTGTATGTTCCACTGGAGAGCAACGTAGTATATAAAAGTTTCAATATGTACTCAAGAATATAACACAATGGACTCTTTTTAAATCGAATTCATGAATTTGTTCCAATAGATTATTTGATCAAATATTTATACTCAAATGTATACACTTGGGGAAAACCGAAAAATATTTTCAATTTGAAACTCAGAACTCGAATTTTTGCCTGTTTAAGTCTAATGGGTTTTGATAAATCGAAAAATTTTATGTTTCTATGAAACGTTTAGCTTGTATTCGCGGAAAATGTCTTCAATCGCTTTTAAAGCTCAATAGGACTGGTTCGTTCTGTTTCAATTTTTGTTTAATTTCGGCCATTTACTAAGACATTATATTTTATAAAAATATTTTAAGTTTTTCGGTAATAAAATTAGCTGTGTTCTTAATGCTGAAATAATTTCAAACACGCGTCTGTTCATTTACTAAACAAAGTTGATTGCTTTACCTTAAGGGCCTTAACCCAATCTAAGATATAATCATTTTTGGAAGGTAGAGAAGTTTGTGCGTGTATCCATAAAATTGGAGGACACAAGAATAAATTGGTAAAACCTGTGAAACTCACGGAGCTGAAAAAAAGCTTTCAGAACCCCCGGGCAAAGAAGAACGTAGAAATCATTAATTAAATAAGCAGCAATTGGAAAGGAATTTCTATTTCCATCAATAGCAATAAAGGGATAATTTGAACATTGAAGCAAATAAATTAAATGGAATACAAACTTTAGACGACAACTATAATACGTCGTTTTTAAAGTAAACGCAATTGAATCAACTTTGATTTGCCTCTAAGGAATTTTAAAGAAATCGAAAGTTTTGTTGGAACTAAAATGTATATTAAAAAACGCGTGTTATAAAACCTTTTCCAATTTTAATGTTTTGCCACTTGATATTGACCGCCTAATAAAGCTGAATAAGCAACTGTAAGTGATGTAACTATAAAATATAATGGTAAGCAAAGTACAGAAGTAAATAAACTGACTGGAACAAGGAATAAATGAAAAGAAGTCCAGGACTATTTATAGATGAGTGACAATATCTTTTAGCAAAATGCGACTGGCAAAACAGCAAAAGGACGAAGCATAAAATTGTATTTACATTAAATTAAAATGAATTTGGATAATTTCGATTAACGGCCTGAGAAGAAGAGAATCAGAATATTTAACACAGAACAGATGAAGATACGCACAACAGACTAAAACTCAGAAACTATGCAAGAACTAGCTAAATTATAAGAAAACTAGCAAATCACAATTAAGAGGCATAAAAAGGAGGTCAACGAAGAATTCAATGAATGTCGATAAGAAACTTTGCTGTGAAAAATCTTAAAATTTCCAGAAATTTCAAAATCAAAGTTAGTTTTTGGAATCATTATTAGAAAGACTCTGGACCTGTTCAATTGAAGAAATTATTTTTTTTAGGAAGGAAAATGTGAATGATTCTCGCTGGATGTCTTCCATATCGAGGGCATAACCCAAAGAAATTATTATTAATTATTTTAAAAAACTACAGTTTTTAATGGGTTTAAGTGAATAACAAATTTGTCCTAATTTAAAAAACTGTAGATGTTTATAGCGAAATGTTGAGATTGGTCCTAATTATGAATAAAATCAATCGACTTCTCTATTGAAAAACCAGAAGGGCTATGAACTTTCCCCTTGCAAAGCAACAAATGTAAATGCTATAGAAATTACTGAAAAAGCTGGAAATAATTTTATTAAATCATCAAGTATAGGAAAAATACAAAGAACTAAATTGAAGAAACTTGGAAGTATTCAATTCCACCCCAGAAATTATGGAATAATGCCAGCCCCAAAATAAACTTATTTGGTCTGACCCCCTACAGCCCTACAGCGCATTGTACAGACACGTGTCACTGCCATCAAAACGGTGAAGTTGCTATTCCATCAACCCCTCGAACGTAACAAAGAAGCAACGCTGGACCCCAACATCCCTCGAGCATTGAAAATCTGAGTTGTTTCGGTTTCCGGTACATTTCTTTGCTTTTTCACTTCTCTAAGAGCAGGAACTTTCATGGCCCCGATTTTTTTTCGGTCAGATTGACTCTTGTTTGTTTATCGGTTTCCTTCTGTTTTATCGGAGAATTGCTAAATTTTACAATCGGTCAAACTTTTATTTACTCACTACGTTAGTTCAGTTGCTAAGCTGGACTTTCGTGTACTCCAAGGACTTTGAAAGCTTTGTTACAATGCGGCCATTTTTTGTTTGTTTTCTTGATACTCTGAGCTAGATTGACTTCAGTATGGAAAAGCACAGGAGAGCTCGTCTGTTGAAAATTGAATGCAACAAAGTCGTGGGCTTTTTGCTCAAGAAACTTCTGGAAAATTTAACGTTATCTGTGGGATTCATCAACAAACTGCCGAACTATGGATAACAAGGAATAAAATGCTCATATATAAATCAAAAAGCACAAACTCTCCTTTCAGATCAAAACCTTTAAAACGACTACCAGCATCGTATTTTGTATGGCTGTCCCAAATCGGGAGTGCATAAATATATAATTCAGCGACTAAAATGGGGTGTGAAACAGACAGCTATAGGGGTGCATTATTAGATCTGGTTTGAAATTGGCGGAGAAGCTTTGAGATAAGAGCTTGGATTAGGTCATACGATCGATCCTTTTGATGGCCGGATTATTATTGAATTACTACTAGAAGTAAATTCACAGTTGCCCTGTTAACTGCCTATGAAGCTTTTTTGGGTTGATAAATTTTGGAGGTCTAAAACTGGACTTTTCTGGCTCCAAAACAACGTCTGTATTACTGGAAGGAAGAGTATTAAATCTGCTGGAACGAACCCGAAAACAACAACACCCTTGGGAACGTGAAACAATTTTAATGAATCCAAAATTTGCGTAATAATGTTAAAATGTCGGCCCTTAATTTAGAGGCTCTCGGACCTTTACATAAAGTTTTAATCACGCATACCTGCGCTTTCGCATTTATATTTCCACCAGAACCCTCGCATTAAAGGTACTTTTCTTCTTCTGATTGTTCTTAACTACCTACCTTCGAAGCGCTATTAATCCAATCGGATATGTGGGTGTTTTCAGTGAAAAACAATTTTCAAAAATTTTCCTAAACGGGGTTTAAGTTGATCTTTTCCACTGTCTAGAAAAATGTTTCATGTGTGCAGTCAGTTGATTTCTGTCCTATTTTTTCGCTGGTGTTCCCAGTTGGCAATTTTTCACAACGTTAATTTAGCGGTCCTTTCCATCTGCAGGAAAGTTTATATTTAAAAATGTTTAACTTTTTTACGTTGATTATTAGAACTTTTCTCTTTTTCTTGCAATTGTCTATTTTGTCGTCGGCAAACGTCTACAGTAGAACCTTTAAAGCAAATCGAATTTATGACAACATAGAAATGGTCTTAACTTCACTTTTTTAAAATAATATTTACGAATGGTTTTTATTTTTCAGATAAAATGCGAAAGTTTAAAATTAAATCCTGAAACCCGCTCTTACTTTTTTGCGTAAATGTAGAGACTTGGTTGAACTGAAAAGCTCTAGTTTTTACTGTGGGGTAGAGCCTTAAGATGCGCATTTTTCATACCAAACATTATTTAACAAATTATTGTGGTTTTCATGCAAAATCGAAATGTAAAAATTCCAAATGAAGGTGGGTGTTGAAACCCACTCTTTCTCTTTGGCTCATATCTTGAGAACCGCTTGAGCTGCGAAGCTCTAATTTCCATTGCCGGATAGAGCCGTAAAATATGCACATTTTTTTTTATAGAAAAGATAATTTGAGGAATTTTTCTAGTTTTCACACAAAATGTGATAATCGCATCTAAAAACGGGTGTTGAAACCTGCACTTCGCATTTGTGTGATATTTAGAGAACCGATCGAGGTACAGAGTTTTAGTTACTGTTTCGTGATAGAGCTTATAAATGAGCACTTTCTAAAAGTAAAACATCACTTTAGCAACGTTTATACTTTTTACGCAATATGCGATAATCCCAAATAAAGGTGAGTTTTGAAACCACTCTTAGCCCTTGGGTCATATTTAGAAAACCGCTTCAGGTTGAAAGCTCTAATTGTTACTTGCAAATAGAAATTGAAAAACGCACTTTTTTGAAAAAATATCGTTTAAGAAATGTTTTCTGTTTCTGCTCAAAATGCATTAATCTCAAATAAAGGCAGGTTTGGAGACCCGCTCTTTGTATTTGGCTCATTTATGGAGAACGGGCTGAGCTGAAAGGTCTTAGTTACCATTTTGGGATAGAGCCTTCAAATGCGCCCTTTTTCATATAAGACATTATTTTAGGAATATTTCCAGTTTTCACACAGCGTGCGACAGTCCCAAATGAATGCAGGTTTTATAAGCCGCTCTTAGTCTTTGACTCATATTTAGAGAACCGGTTCAGCTGCAAAGCTCTAATTGCCATTGTGAGATAGAGCGTTAAAAGGCGAACTTTTTTGTATTATAAAAAATAACAAGTGCGATCATTCAAAATTAAAGCGAGTCATAAAAACCGTTCTTATTTTTAGGGTCATAAATAGAGAACCGATTGAGCTGGAAGCAAAATTAATTTTTCTTTTTAGACGAACAGTGAAATATTTTCTTCTATGCGACAACAATTTAGGAAACTTTGAACTTTAATTAAAAGACTTAGAAAAAAATCGTAGTCAGGTTTTTAATGCTTAGCATCTTCATGCTCTTTGTTAACTTTCCTTAGCTAATTTTCTTGCTCGTCGATTTATCCTTCTTATCCATTTTCAAAGCATACAAAAATTGCCAATTTATTATCACCCTAATAAATTTGGCTGTAAAATTTGATATGTAATTTTAGAGTCAAATTTTTAGAAAATTATAACTTTTTCAAAGCGCAAAAATAAAAATATAAGAAGTGCGAAAGATTATTTAAGTTAACCATTTAAAACTAATGCAGTTGAGTTCTTCTAGCAATGAATCATATGGACGGAAGTAGAGCCGAAAAAATTGCAACTGCAGTAAAATTTCTGCTTAGACGTTAAGAGTAAGAAGTCAAATTTGGAAATTCTTCCCGAAACAGTATTTAAGTACAAATTTCCATTTTAAATAGGAACGACCCTGCACAAGCAGCTTGGATTAACTCAATCATTTAAAATGAAAGCGAAACTTCCACTTTTAAAACATAAAAAAAAACAAATTCAGACGCATATTTCTTCCACATAAGATCTTCGCAGTAGTTGGCAGAAAAGACGCGACTGAATTAGTCCTTTAGCGGCAACAAGCTACAAATATTATCATGTCATATTTCCACCACGCATTTCCATTGTCTATGGAAAGGAAGTCGGCAACAATGGCTCCATTGTCTTTGCCATTCCGAAAACATCCAGAATAATGCCACCTACAATGTACGTTGCCGAGTGACGCCGACTATTTAGAAACGGTGCTCTTTTATCAACTGGGGGATGTAATGAAGTCAAAGTTAGCTGTTAAATAGCTGACAATAGAGCTATATGTGAAGCTAATTTGCTAGAAGAAAAAGAGAAGAGAGCGCGCCAGGAAGCTGATTAATGGAAAGAACTAATGGGGTTTTATTGTAGCGATCACAGTCCTTTTCTCAATCTGATGCCAATCACGTTCCATATKGATATGGTTTTACTGTTTGCTGTTTGTTCTTTGATTTGGGTTTTTAGTCARTTTTTTCAATGCTTCCCGAATTTTCCTCGGTTGAAACCTCAATATTTTATTAATCATTTGTTTCRCCTTGTTTCTCTTGMAATGTCCGAGGATTTTATCAATTGCATATTTCRTGTTTCATGGCAGTGATGGCGGCTTTCCTTCATTTGGTTTCAGAGTCTGATTCTTCGACATTGATTCTATGGCTTTTCCAATGATGTTTTTTGCATGTTTATTTGATTKGGTGTTTCTACTAGCAAATTMTTCATTGTTTKTAGGGTTGTTTTCTTAGTAGTAAACGGTTTTTCGACAATGCAACGGTTTTAATGTTTTTGTCAAAAACTTWGTTTTTGCTCAACAAAAAAGGAGCTTGTTGGTTCCCAACTGAATATAAAATTACAAATAAATAAAACAAAACATTTTCTGAAAATTATCAAATGTAAATCATAGCCAATAACGAGACAATTTTTCGCGGACCAATCATTTTGGAGTTACTATTTTCAACAGAAAATTTTTCCTAACTGTTTTCGACARGAATTCTTTTCTGACTCCTGAAATTATTGGTCCGCTTTGGCCGCAAAAAATATTTCTGYATTTAAATTTTCAGACCCAAAAAAAATTGGTTTTTCATTGGTACATTATAGCGTCTTATGGGACAATCCAACGGTTTTCATTTTTTTAATAAAAAAAATTGTTAAATTTAAAAGAGCTTTTTAGTTCCCCCCAATAATTCGCAAATATTTTCGGTATGCAAAAGAACCACTGGCGTGCACCGTTTATTTTTCTCTAAAATATCAAAGGTTTTATAGTGTTCATTTTCTCGCAAAATCCAACAGTTTACATATTTTTAATTAAAGAAACTGTGCCTTTCTTGAGTGAAACCGCGTTAAATAATTCAAAAAAAGAGGTACTTAGTGAAGCTTTACGAATCATATTGAGTGCAACTTCATCCTAAAATAAGTTAAAAACATATGAATGTTTGTGAAAAGTGTTAATTTTTGAAATTAGCAAATATCAACATACATAAATATGGCAAGAATTTCAACTTTCCATAAAATCTGCAAAACTCAACTGATAATTGCAAAATTCTCAATTTTTACTCAACACACCCTTTTCCGTATTACATTGCGAATTTTAGCACATATACACGAAAATTTGCTCACTCTCGGCTTCATTCGCCCTTTATTGCTATACACTGGACATAATACACCTGCGGCTCCGGAATAACGCCAAATTCGTAAGGGACCCTCATTAAAAGTTCTTTGCTGGTTTAACTGCTAACCCTACCTTTGAGCCGTTAATACTTCATTTAGAGCGAAATTATTGCTGATAAATTTCAGGCCAAAATAAGTTTTGTCCGGATCCGGAAAGCACAGATCCGAAAAAATGCTTTCATGCCTTTTTGAATGTAAAAGTGATCAACTGAAGACCGGAAACTTTAATCAGAAATTGCCTAAGAACCAGGTCATCTTCATCTTTATAAGGATTTATTGTTGAGAGCAAGGCGCTTGAACAAATTTCAAATTTCCCACCACCCGACTACGTCACTGCTCTTCTCACCATAAAACCGTCAGAGCTGATATTGTTTTCAATTTTGGGGCAAATTTATATTCATAAATATGACTATATGGAAGATAAAGTTTCATTTTATGAGTAGCTATATCTGGGAAATGTGCACGTTTCCAGTCGTGCGTGCAGCCGTACACCACGTCGTTTGTATAAGAAGAGGCAAAATCATCTATTTTGATACCCATATAAAGCGTGAATAATGTACAAAAGATAAATAAAAACTGACAAATAAGTTTTAAAATTTGGGAATTATTCAAAGAACAGACAAAAATTAAACAAAGAGCTGCAGTAACAAAAGAATATAGAGGGCGACAAAGATGAAAACCATAAACCATTTAACAAAACCCTGTAATTTTCGTGGAAATATGCAAAAATAAAAAAGCGACCTAGAAACCTTAATCAAACACTCCAGACGAAGTGAGATAATCAAAACGATCGCCCCCAGCACCAAAGCATGTCTTTTATTCTTATCTTTATTACGCAAGTTGAACCCTGAACCTTTTTTATGTCAGAAGTAATCAAAGAAAATTTTCTTGAAGTGCGTTTTTCTTATCCTAATAGAAGCGACTTAATCAAGGAAAAGTCGTTTTTGTCGCCGTTGCTCCTTTACCATCGTTCTTACGCTCTTGGCTGGATCTAACATTGGCGGTTTGCTTTGTTAACGCTAGATGAAAAGGAAAATTATAGAGTGTATTGCTTCACCTTAAATCCGACCCTCAAAAAAGTCTGTCTTTTATTATATCCTACTGTTTCTCATTAACTTCAACATTTTCTGTCGTTTTATTGCATTTTAAACACTGTCAATTACTGTTAAATTAAGCAGCATATTCGTATCGCTGGAAAAATCACCAGAAGCTTTCCATAAAACTGAAGCGATTGTTGCTCAATAATGGAAACATAAAGCCCATAAACGCAAGTATAATAACTGCGATATGCAAAAGTCTTGAAACAAAACGGTACAAACGTTCGCTTATCTCGAAAGTTGGAGCTTCGAGGTTGAAATGTTAAATATTTTAGGTTTTCTCAGCTCTGCTCTGGTTTCTAAAAGTTTTAAATAATTGCCACCCAGTTCTAGTTTAACCTTGCGGCAACATTTTAACCTTAAGTAATCGCCTCACGTTTTCGGGACAGTTGCGAATTTATTTATCTGCATTAGCCAATTCTCCACTGGGGATTTAACAGTTGAGAATCGTCTTAAAATATATGGGCGATTTTTTTTACTTTCCCAAATATGTGGATTAGACGGTGAGATAGATAAGTGGAGGCGGAAACACCAAGATGATATTTGTATTTATTTTATTCAGGCGGTTGATAGCTTTTGAGCATGTATTTCGCAACTGTGGCGAAACGTTGTGTTCTAATGCTCCAAATGTTTGGAACAAACTGCAGCTCAAGCTGAAATGTTGTCTTCCTAATTGTGTAAAAATGTGCTTAGAAACTACGTGGTTTATTTTATATTTTCGCATTTGCTTTTCGCCTGATTAATGCTTCAATCCAGTGCACGACAATTATGAAAAATGCTCAAATAGGTTAGCAATTATTTTTTTCGACAGGAGCAGCTTTTCGTATTTTGTGACAAAATTGTCTTTCTTTAGTCCACTTATTTCTGCAATTTCATCCTTTTTCCATTGCGGTTAAGAATTTATAAATGTAGCTTTAAACAATTCGCAAATTGGATGGAAATTATCGGCAGAGTTGCGGGAAAAAAATAATCCTACACAAACACAGACACTAACTAATAATTTTCTGGAAAAAATTACCAAATAGAAAATTTCGAATCTGGAAACGCTGTTTCCAAAACATTGGAGTCCACATTTGTTTCGATACTGGATTTGTTTTCCAAATTCGAGCGAACAAAAGACGTGATATGAACAAAAAGCCATTCATATGTAAAACACACATCCACCCCTAAATGATACCGGGGGTACGTGACGCACGAATTTATTTCCCCATGCATTCTTATGAGGGTTTATTTAAAACAGGGAAGTTTAAAAAAATGGAAGATTTATCATATTTAATGTCCTAACGCGCCGTGTTCAGTAACTCATTTTATGTGTTTAAAATGCCATCGTTCTCACTGCTACATAAATCATCAGGCGAGAAGCTAAACAATGGGAATTTTCGTTTAACAAGCAAAAAACCGGAAAAACAAATTCAGGTTCTATCGGACAATGCAAAGAATTGCAAGTTTTTTGCGCTCAAATTTGAATGTTTAGGATTGAAAACTTATTAGGGCCCAATTACAGCTTAATTAGCAAGTTGCAGGCGCTTGAACAGGGAAAAACATTCCACATCTTGATTCTTTAATAACTTCAACATGCAAAGAAAACTGGACACCATTTAATTTATGAATGAAAATGCGAAGAAAATGAGAAAAAAGTCACATGAGAGACTCTACAGGAGTTTGGACAAACTCAGCTCAAAACACGATGAAACGAAGTTAGGACAGTAAAACCGCCAAACAAAGCAACACTTGAAGGCTCCAGAAACCTTTTTCTTGTGTGTGTGCTAAGCCGGCCATTAGTTTATAGCCGAAACACGTTTGAATTGCAAGTTTTTTGCACTCAAATTTGAATGTTTAGGATTGAAAACTTATTAGGGCCCAATTACAGCTTAATTAGCAAGTTGCAGGCACTTCAACAGGGAAAAACATTCCACATTTTGATTCTTTAATAACTTCAACATGCAAAGAAAACTGGACACCATTTAATTTATGAATGAAAATGCGAAGAAAATGAGAAAAAAGTCACATGAGAGACTCTACAGGAGTTTGGACAAACTCAGCTCAAAACACGATGAAACGAAGTTAGGACAGTAAAACCGCCAAACAAAGCAACACTTGAAGGCTCCAGAAACCTTTTTCTTGTGTGTGTGCTAAGTCGGCCATTATTTTATGGCCGAAACACGTTTCCTGCACGAAGTTTGCCATCCGCAAGGTCTTTAAATTTAGACTTTCCGATTTAAGGCCCAGTTTTTTGTTCGACGCCATTAAGTTTACCGCAATCTAGCAGAATAGCTGGGGGGATTAAACTGGATTTACGACGTGGCTAGTTTTTCCCCCATCGAAAATTACCAGCTCTCGAATTTCGTTTAGTGTGAAAAGTATATTTTTTATTTGATAGCGCAATGTCGATGGAAATGTCGTTTTAATTGGCCCAATTTGTCATCAGGGTTTTAGAAAAAACTAGTGAATTTTAACTAAAGTCCAGTTTTGTAATTACTCAATCTATTGGCAGTTTTTCGGCATTTTTCGTCAAATCACGTTCGAAATTTGCCTTTTTTTGCTACAACTGGTTTTTTTACTTGGTGCTTTACTTCCAGTCCCAACTTGAGTTCCAAAAAACTTGCATATTTTTAGATAAATCACTAGGCGAAAATATAATCATTTCACTCAAAACTCGTGATTTTTGGGCTAATGAATTTGAGTTGAATTTCGAATTGATTGTCACTCAAAGAATGCGATTCTCTCTCCAGTCTATCGCAATAACAGGAAATGATTAATTGCCGCTTCATACCTATAGTTCCTGTAATGTCGTTCGGGAATTTGGGACGTTTCCGGAATTCGAAACTTGCTTTCTTGTCGAGCATAACATTCATTAGGCCTGGAGAGGAATAACAGGGCCAATTTATGTCTCACCAACCCATAGTAATTAAATCGCAATTCGGGACTTGATTGGCGGATTTTACGTTTAATCTATTGACTAGAATCCAGCCGAGTTTTTTGAATGAATGAAAATGTATTATTTGTTTAATTATTCCGGTTTGTTTTGCCTGGGACGCTAATAATACTTAAATTTTACTCAACAATTAGTTGGAAAACCACCCCTGAAGATGAAAGCCACTCGCACCTACGAAACGCCGGTAAGAAATTATTTCTCTCGACTACCTCAAAGCCCGAAAAATCCTTATTCCTTAAATCCTTAAAGTTAACTTTTTTGCAAAATTCGTGTTTCGTCTATAAATTCACAGCCACAACAAAACCAAAAAAATATTACAAAGTATTGAAATGAAGCGATAATTTTCGGTGGCTTAAGCTCGTTCTTTCAATATTTTCGGACTCTAAAAAACCTCTAGTTGCATTACGAAGTATGTTTAATGTTGAAAATCTGTACCTTAACTTCAGGGCAACTTCGACTTTCCTGCAATATTCTGCGCTACATGATGACATATTTTAACATTTTCTAGAGCCTCTTTTCCCAACACCCTGTAAATGACCAAAACATTGTTGTGTGCTTTTTTTAAAATTTAATAGTTTAAAATTGAACAAAACGCTCACATTAGAGCTCAAAGCTTTCTACACTTTTTATACTTGTATTCTAGTTTAGACGTTATTCCTAACTAAATCGAGAAAGTTATTCTGCTGTTTGCTCTTAATGAGCAAAAATTTAAGACTTTTATTTCGGTTGTTTATAAAGTTTGGCAAAGTAACAAGCAAAAAAAATATTTGCTATATATAAGCTAAATGTGTTTTCAGCTCAATAGTTTTAATAACCGTTTACTTCATTATTACTTTTCCAATTTTCCAATTGTACAAATCCCTTAAATTAGAACGCATCGTCTTCTACACTTTTTACGCACTCTTTTCTAGACGTTTCTCCCAACATCAAAACGAGAATGTATTCCTGCAGCAATCTGTTGTTTGCTCTGGAGAAGCAAAAATTGACTACTCTTATTTCAGTTGCCTATAAAGTTTGCAAAATATACAAGCAAATGTTTAAATATTTGCGTAAAATAAATCGAATGAAAAACAATAAATTAAAAAGTTATCTTTTCAAAACTCAAAGAAAGCGATGATTTTCTAGCAAATGTATTTCTTTGTTTCTATGTTTACAAGACTCCTAGCATGAATAAACTAAAGTTTGTTTTACATTTTAATTTTTAATTTAAACTGAATACAAATTTGAGGCGCAAGAGATTAAATACCGAGTTTTTAAATGCAATGCAGAGACCAAGTTCCATGGTTTTGGACTTTTTGGACTTCCATCAATTATAAAATTGTCAGAAAATATTAGATAAGCGTTACATAATAAATAAAAATATTATGGTTTATTTTCCATTTATGAGTTCTAACGAACATAAATTCAATTGACATTGTTGAAAGCCTAATTAGTTTCTCGTAAAAGTGAGAAAAAAAAAAAGTAAAACACTCCCGCAGAAACTCATTAGTAAACAAGCAAAACAGTAACAAATATTCTGAGGTCAAAAAGTTAAAAACATATATAAGACACATATATATAGGAGAGACATATATATATAAGAAAATATGCTAATTTTCAGCAAATATAGGTATTCAAAAATTATTTTCCTAATAAAAAAATAAATTCGTGTAAGGCAAATGATGTACAGGACAATATAAAAAATTATAAAGAAAAACAAACTTACCAATCAAGTGATGATTTAAGCTGTACAAAGCTGTAGTAGTTTAAGTGGGCCGCACTTGAAAGAATATCTGAAAATAAAGAGACCATTAAGCCTTCCGATAAGTTCATTAAGAATATGAAAAGTTTTCCATGTTTCAATGGCATGAGAGGAAAACAGTAAATTTCATTAAAAACCCCACTTTTAATTAATTTGCTTGCTGAAAAAATCAAACACGGTAGTTTGAAACTTTATCCCCTAGACATTGAGACCCTTAGTTGATAGCGGACTGTTCATATTGAATCACTTTCAAGTCTTCAAATTTAAATCCGCTTTCATTGTTCGTTCTATCGGGCAATAATTTACTCGATTCCACCTGAAAATATCCATTACTTATCAGATTTCAGTGGAACATTCCACGATCGCCGCAGATGCTGTTTTCACAAGATTTCGTCCATTTCAGCTGATCCTTCAGCATTAAGTGTTCCTCTAATGACACAATTGCGCCCGCCCTTATCGAGTGCTCAATCTTAATTGCTGTCACTTTATTTGCCGCAAATTTTAGCTCTTTCTACTGGATCTTAGCGTGTTTAGACGAACACAATTAGGGGCAATCCATCAAATCGAATTGTTTCTTCGCAGAAGAACTCAGTCCTCAATCAAGGTTTATTCTCATTCAAATATGGTAAGCTGTTTCGATGTGAAACCGAGCAAATGTTTTAGCTTAAGAGATTTGGTTTTTTCTCCGAAGAACTTGCAGAGATGCGAAATGCATGGCTTCATGCTCTCTTAAAATGAATTTGCCAATAATTCTTGCACAATTGAGTTTTGGCCCTTCAGTTACATTCATAGAGGCAGACTTCTTTAAACCATAAACGCTATAAGACTCGATAGAGCCCGAATAAAGTAAAAAATTGTAAACAACAAATTTGTAATTTTGGACTGATTTTCCCTGCAATTCCTTTTTCCCTTGCAACTAAAATAACGTCCACAAACGTTAGTAACTCATTACGAACTGCCACTGGTCGCATTATTTTCAAAATTACCCTCCATTGTTCTTCGATAAATAGTTTCCAGAACTCATTTTTAAACTTTCCAACTTTTAAAAGCTTGCTTAAAGATTGCAATCCACTATGCTGAGGTACCATAGGATTTTCCCTTTGATAACAATACCAAATAATGTCTTTCCCGGAGGACAGCCTTTATCTGGGGCTGGGAATGGAAAAGGGCAAAATATTACTCCGATAAACGACCTGATAAAACCCCCACTAACGACCATATTAGGTCTTCGGATTTGTCAAGAAAAGTTTCCAAAGCCAAACAGTATTTTGCATACTAAGCTAGCAAGCTTTTGTATGGATTGTCTCAATGTTTCCGACAGAAACTCGGGTTTTTCTAAGAGAAAATTAAAGGTTTTTTGTCCATAGCGTTTCCTCAAAATCTATAGATTACAAGCTCTTTAAATAGTTTCTTCTAAATGCAACTCAATTATTTACCCAGCTTGGTAAAGTCGCAAGAAGCAAGCCGAAATAATGCGCAAATTGGCACAAAAGGGAATATTTTCAATTCGTAAGTTGTAAAATATCCACCGGGTTCTAAAATAACTATACGTCTTAGAAAAACGCTTAATAAACTGATTTTTCATTTTAATGTTTCCTAATAATTCATGTCAAATCTTCAGCTCGCAAACAACTTCAATCTTGTTTCGTATTGATCAAGTAGAAGACAATTTAAAGTTTAATATGGATTCCATCAGGTATATTAGCCGCTATCAGGTTTCAGAGGAGCCATAGTTATCGCTTGAAAGCTAACCGAAGCTCAAAACTTTGTCAAACTTGCAAGTTGAAACTGGTTAATCACCAAGGCAGCGATTTGTTGCGGGATTTAATATACGAAACATCGATCCAATATATCAAAGCTCGGTTTTACTGGATGTGATTAACGGAAGTGATTATGGCTGAAGTTCTATCAGGGCCTAAACTGGAAGCTATGCTAGTCTGAGCTTTTGAACACTAAAAAGCTGCTTGTTAATAAGCATACACAATATTATCTGTTTCTGATCAGAGGTTGAGTTTTTATAAAGTCTGCAACTTTCAGTTAGTTCGACGAAATTTTGATGAGCGCACGAAATTTAATTTCGATTCCATTACTCATTGATTTTATGCAAAATTTGCAACTTTGGGTCAGACGAAAATGTGACCCAAAAGTGCATGTTCATTCTAAAAAAAATCACCACTCCTAAACTGGAAGCTGCGGTACTTGAACTTTCGCACACTTATAAACCTATTGTTAATACGCACACGAAATTTTATTTCATTCTGATCAGACGTTGATTTCTATCAAAATCTGATGAAAAAATCTGCAACTTTCAGTGAGTCCGTCTTAACGTTCTTTGATAGAAAAATTAAAGTTCCTAAACTAGAGGCAATGGAATGTTCAACTTTCGAAAGCTTTTAGAAGACGCTTCTATTGATAAGCGCACGAAGCTTCATGTCATTTCAATTACCCGTCGATTTTATAAAAAAATTGCAACTGGAGCTCTGGTATCTTGAACTTCCAAAAATTTATAAAATAGCCTCTGGTTAATTAGCGTACGAGATTATATTTCATTCTGATCAGAAGTTGATTTTTTATAAAATATTAAACTTTCAATTACTCCGGTTTTATGTTCAAAAGTGTATGTTTGTTGCTAGAAAAATTAAAGCTAGTAAACTAGAGGCGATGGAATTTTCAACTTTCGAAAGCTTTTAGAAGACGCTTCTGTTGATAAGCGTACGAAGCTTCATGTGATTTCAATTACCCGTCGAAAAAAATGCAACTTTGGGTTTCAAAGAAAATGTGATCAAAAGTGCATCGTTCATACCAAAAAAAATCCGGCTTTATGTTCAAAAGGGTATGTTTGTTGCTAGAAAAATTAAAGCTCCTAAACTGGCGGAACTCGTGATGGAATTTTGAACTTTCGACAGCTTTTGGAAGAAGCCTTTGTTGGTATGCGCACAAAATTTCATGTGATTTCCGTTACTCGTTGATGTTATACGACATTTGCGACTGTGGGTTAGACCTAAATGTGACCCAAAACTGAATATTCGTACTAAAAAAATCACAGCTCCTAAACTGGAGACGATGGAATTTTGATTTTTTGAACACTTATTGAAGAAGCTTTGGTCAATAAAAATGTAAAAGTTTACTTAATTCGGGTAACTGCTCATTGTTTAGAAAATCTACAATTAAGTACCAGTAAGTTAAAAATGTGACCCAAAGGTGAACGTGGGAAATCACAGCCACTAATATGGACGTGATGTTTGGATGTTGATGCTTGTTGAACTGTAGAAGTTTACAAAGTGAAATGTGAAGAAAATCAAGTAAAACTATTAAAAGCCCTAAGAAAAAGTGTATCGAATATTATATTATAAAAATTACATTTTTGGATATTAGTTTCATTGTAGTAACACGCGTATTTCTCGAACATTTTTCAACGTAAAACTGGGATGAATTTGAAAGTTCCATGACGGAATAGCAAAAAAGCAACCCCATATTTCCCAATATTTCAAAGAACGTGCAGCTTCTAAAAAATCCTGCACTGAGAATAGCTATATAGTATCCTACATAACTATATATAATAGTATCTTACATCTCGTATCCGTAGTAAGGCCTAAATCAGTCAGAATCCGTGGAGATAATGTGGGGAACCCAATATCCCTATTTTCGAATCCCTACGGTACAATGTTTCCATAAAACATAACCATCTAAGGATCCTATGGGCCGATATGTTTCCCGGAATTTGGATATTCTTGCCATTTTTTATCCGCATTGATGCCATGGGTGTGAAGAGAATATTAATCAGAGCTGAGTATTTAAATGCCTAATTTGCTCAGCAAAATAAAACCACTCATAGCAAAGCGGATATTTTTTTAGATAATGACATAATTTCCTGTTTTCACTGCCTTTTTGCTTGCAGCGTTTCAGCTCCAGACACCTTCCAGTTTCGCGCGCTTCTTTCATTAGTAGGAAAATGAGATACTTTCTAAACTACACAATTTCGAGCAAAGCCTGATATTTAAAACAGTTCCGTCTAATGACCTCATTAGGCTGAAATTCCCTGTCATTTTTGGCCTATTTCGTTTCCCTACAGTCGTTTATGTGCGAAATGAGAGATGTTTAATCTAGGTAAAAGGATCCAGTTAAAATTCATTATGGGCTTTTATCACTGTCAAGTGCAGTTTGCCGAAACTCCTCATTAATCATTGTGATATACCGATATTAATCTATGTTGAATTTACGCATACACCATGATTTTTAGCTTGATTTTGTTTCTTCCGACAGTAGATAGAGCGAAAAGGAACAGCGGTGTTTTTATGCAAAGCTTTTTAGGAACATCAAAATTAATCAATTGCGCCAGTTTTTCTAAATTGGGAATAATTAATTGAACAATGGGTTTTTTAATACGCTATTTGGTGGTATAAAAACGATGGCTCGAGCTTAAAAGGTTTTTGAGATATGACCGAAAAGGAGGGGACATGTTTGAGCCCAATTGTGCCAAAAGCGCAAAAAATCATAACGTCGAAATTGAGCTTTTTGTCTGAAAAGTGACAATACTTTAATTCTCTATCTACTGGTGCAAAAATTATGGCGCTAGCTGAATCTGCTCCTGAGATATGAACAAAAATAAGACGACATGGTTGAAACGATGTCCGTAAATTGGACCTGTAAAAAAATTCTAATTTTACAAAAGGGATTTTGCTATGGATTTCAGGTCGAAATTCAACCGACTCGTCAATTCCATACGTCGCGATATATGGAATGAATTATGAATTTAAATCGATTTTGTGAAAATTGCGGAAAAAACCATGCACTCTTCAAATTTCACTTTTTCTGCGAATACTGCCAATGTTTCCACGCTGATTTTTCGCATAAAAAATAAAACTTCTTATTCTCTATCCAGCAGTAAAAAAATGAGTGCTGTGCCTCAATTTTTTGTTGAAATATGACCAAAAAAGCGGCGTCATACTTAAGCCAAATACCACTTTTAGCATAATCTAGAAAAACAATAATAGATGTTTAAATATTGCTTTTTGTGTAAATGGTGTTTCACTTGGTAAATGTATAATTTAAGCCTCTATCTAATGGTCTAGAAATCAGCGCGGTAGAGCGATTTGTTCTTGAGATATAAACAAAAAGCTGATATCATGTTTGAATCATCATGATATCATATCTTATAAATTTTTGGAAAAAAAATTAAATTAGTTTCTATTAGAGATTTTTTCACGGATGCATATTTGTATTCTAAACAACTTCTGATATAAGCGATTTTAAAGCAGTAATAACATGGGAAAATGTAAGTTAAGGGATTTTGTCAACATAACAAAAAAACATGTTTTATGTTAAAAAAAAAGTTTGTTTGTGTGAAAACTGCCCATATTTTCCAACTGGGTTGTCACTTTCCAAATAGATTTTTTAATCCTCTATGCAGTGGTAGAAAAAGGAGCGCTGTAGCTCAAATAGATGCGGAATTATGACAAAAAAAGCGGGGTCATCTTTGAGCAGATGGCCCAATTTTGACAAAACCGCGTAAAACTCGTAATGGGGTTAAAATTTCGCTTTTTGTGCAAAAACTGACCATATTTCCCGAATCACTGTTCATTTGATAAATGTGTTATTTAATTGTCAGTCTAATGATGTAAAAATGAGCCCTCTAGCTCAATTTCTTCTTGAAAAATGGGCAAAAAAGTCGCATCATGTTTGAAACGATTGCTCCATCTTGTACCTTTTCGAGATAAAATTTAAATTTAACGAATTTTTAAAGGTTGACTAAAAAGTGTCTCCAAAGATCCCTAAATAAGCATCAAAAGACCTGCAATCAATTACACTGTCCAGAAAGTGCATTGAAAGAGAACAAAATTTTCTCAAAAAACTGAGAAAATCTATTAAAAAACTTTTAAAATTACTGGCAGATAAAGCATTTCTCAAAACAGTGCATTTTAGCTGCACACACCCACACAACGAACAATATGTTATGGATATTCAAAGTTTTGCCAGTTTTCCACACCCTTTCCCAGTAAATATAAGCAGAAATGCCATTAAAAACAGCTTAACCCTAGCCGATTGGTAGCCGGAAGTTTCTAATGCTCTTAATTTGTACCTTTTTGTAAACTTTCCGAGCGCATGGAATAAATACATTGCAATTTTATGCACCTGCCGTAATTTTCCATAGTCCATTAAGCTCGGATAATTTATGATCGAATTAAATGCCCAAATTTCAATATTTATTACTAGTTTATACATTTTCCAATCCTTTCTCTCATCTGGGTTAAGTGGTGCTTAACAAGTCTATTAAGGGAAAAATTTGCAAAAACGCCCAGGTTTTTAACTAAGTAATTTCCGTACAAATGCACACAATATCGAATGAAGTTCCCGATCGGTTAGGAAATCCAAACCCCATTCAATTCCCGTTGGAATGATGATATATGGGCTTGAAATTTGTACAAGTCAAATCGTAAATTATCTGTAGAACCGACCCACTTTCGCATAATGGAACTGGATCCAAAAGGGCGTAGAAGCGAAAGAATTCCAATGTTTATGAGTTCTTTAAGAAAATATTACGCGATTTAAGAATCAATCTGAAAGGGTTTTATGGCCAAGTGACGAAAGTCAAATGACTTTCATCAAAAAATGATTCAATTTCTTCTAAATTCTTCTGATTTTCCACCAAACGGGCAATCATTTCATAAACACTTTTCTTGTTCAGATCAATGTACCACTTTTAAATGTTTCATTATTCACTGCTGAACCTAAATCAGACCTCTCTCATCCTTCTATCAAGGTTCATGGTGAATATTTTATGCCTCAAAGGGCAAAACACGGTTGAATGTGAAGGGAGTCCTTAAAAGACAAATAACTTAATAAAGGTAAAAGGTAGTGCTTACATAGTCGTTTTACTGGATTACACGAGTGTTTTTGATGTTGAAAATTTGATAACCGGAAAATAGAGTTTTTTCATGGGGCCGTTAACTCTTCGCTTTTGCTGCCATTTGATCGCACCATAAAGTAGCATACAGTTTTCTGTTTAGGAAATGGCAGGATCGAAAATGGTTTGTGTGGAATTTGCGTCTGAAATGTTTAGCATAACTTCTATTTGGTTGGAATGGATTCTTTCTTCCAATCGATTTTTGTTATTTTGCCTCAAAACTTCTCATTTCGAGCAAAAAAGTGCGGGACTTGATGGACCATAAGCAAATAAAAAAATGTTTCAAAATATCTGGAGTAGCAAATAAACCTAGAAACCCTCAGATGCAGAACGAAGTTGATTAGTTTGACTTAAATTTTCTACCATTCTTAAAAAAAATACAAACTTTGTGTTTAGAGAGACGTTTTCCTTGACTAACGTAATCTGGCTATCTAATCTTATTTTAAATTTTGAACGAATTAAATACAACATTTAAACTTCGAACGCAAGTTCGGAAACGAGACATTTTTCATTATGCACCATTTGTCTTCAACATACAAAAGACTTAGTTACTGCCAAGAACCGAAATGGGGTTTTAATTCGCAACCGAGAGGAAGCACATACCCTGGAAACTGCTTATTTAAGTAAATAAGGCTTTGTGCAGAAGGGATCGAATAATTAAACATTTGCAGGAGTAATTTAGCAGGACAGAAATATCTTAATCTGCTTGAACAGATCGGGCCAGCAATTTTGTCACTATTATCTTTACCTCAAAGTTTCTTCTACTCTTAAGTTATTTGTTTTACTAGATTTTCATTATTTTCTGCATGCAGTTTAAACACAACAACTTCATTTGGTGCGTGATGGACTTTTCTTTGATTTGGCGTCACTGGACACAAAATCTTCTAGTTTTTTACAAACTTCTTTTTGGGTATTTCGCCTCAAAAATTTTTGCCTTTAAAAAAGACAGACTTTCCTCAGGTCTTTTATTACAGATTGATAAATAGTGCTCCTATTTTACAATAAGAACGAATTATTTATCAAAAAGTAATCAAGAACTATCACCTAGAGGGTAT
>NW_026018165.1:14144334-14152047 GCF_020466585.1 Dendroctonus ponderosae | reverse complement strand
TGTGGAATTATTCCATTGAATTTTATGGCAATTATCAAATGCATGTTGACAAATGTGTGATTGATGATATTCTCTGTTTTTTATGTATGATTGGTGTTCTTTGAGTCTTTTGTGTAATGGTCTTGAGGTTTCTCCTATATAAAATTTATTGCATTCGCAAGGAATTTTATAAATTACATTTTTTGTATTTTCAATTATATCATGAGGTTTTGTTTCTGAAATTTTACTTCTAATTGTATTTTCAGTTTTGAAGATAGTCCTAATATTAAATTTTTTACCTACTCGTTTAATTTGATCTGAAAGTCCCGGAATAAATGGAATGAAAAGGTTCGTAATAGGTTTATTTTGATTTTGTTTTGTTCGTGGGAATTCTATTTCGTTAAAAAATTTTGCAATAAAAGAATTTGGATAATTATTGAAATTTAGAATTTCTTTTATAAATTGTTTTTCTTTGGAAAATTTAAAAAAAAAATCTTCTAGTTGTTAACACAAAGTCTTCTAGTGTTGATTTTGCTGTTATAAGCAAAAGTCCTTCCTGGGATATTTTTTTTCAAAAAAAAGATTGTTTTTGTTTTTTTTGCAACTATTGGTTTGTGTGTTTTCCAAGTGAAACCAATCAGGTATGAATCTGTGGAAATACAGTTTACATGTAATTTTTCGGCATTACTTTCATTATTAGAAATTAATGAGAAAAGTGTGAAACTAGAAACTGAGCCGATGAAGAGTGTTTCAACTCTGGTTGTCACATACAACACGAATATTTTGTGCAAAACGATTCTTAAAATAACACAAAACAAACGTTGAAAATTCTTCAACTTCGTTGTATGAAAAAAAGTACGAAAATATTATGAAAAATAAAGAAAAAACATTTTTAAGTTGAGGGTTTGGATACCTTGCGACCGAATAAACTTGATAATTTCTTGTATAATTGATATATCAGTTTTTTCCTTTTAGAATCAAATCGCGATTTTCAAAGTTTCAATATGCCTTTGCTGGGAACTTTGCGCTAATCAAAGAAATGCTTGTTTCAAACAGAAGTAAGAAAATTTCAAGTTCAGGAGACAGAAGACAAGACAGAACAGGACTTTTTGTATCCATTTCCCGTTTAAGCAAAACCCCTCAACTAATTTAATAATTTAATTTGAAAATTGGAAATTAACAACACTGTTGCGTTAGGAGGAATGGGATTCATATATTTAATTAAATAAAAACAAATATATTTAATCAAGGCACTGAATTATGATTTTCCCTTAAAACCAACGCGTTTAAATATGAATTGCCAAAATAAGACAAGGCACATCATCTCTGGAAAATGTTGACTTTAGACTGTCGCCATTTATTCGAAACGAGAAGAAAAGCCAAACATTTGCTCGAATAATTTACGATCAGATAATACAATCTATGTGAATAAACGCATCCAGCTCAGTCACAAAAATTGCGCTGAACCATAAAATGTTGATGTTGTCTTGGCTCTGATCCAGTTCTCCTTTCTTTTGCCTGATTTTTGTCTATTACATCCGGACTACACACTATTTATTCAATGTCGAATAAATAATAAGAGATTATGTAATGCCGCTCAAAGGATCCTTGAGGTAAGAGTGGAGCAAACAAGGTAGACAGGGAAAATGTGTCTTCGCTTCGGTTGAAGCTTAATTAAAAGTCCCAGTTATATAGTTCTCTGTGGCAAACAGGACGTATTTCCGCTTAAGACTCCTTCGATTCCAGTTTCGTAATTAACTGTCTCCTGAACATCTGAATACACACATTTCCAGCTTCGAAAAGTTGGTGCATTAATTGGAAAATGTCCCGAATGTTCGAGAAAACTCTATTTTAATTTTATTTCAATGATCATTCGAAATGCTAGCGATGATCAAACGTTATTGATTTTATAATACTTCGAAGCAGTATTTTGTAAGTTCGTATTATATCGTAATTTTCTCCAACTTCCGTTGCATATATTTGTTTAAACGCTTTAAATTTTGTTATGCAACTTGAAACTGTTCCTGTCTTCAAATTATTTTGGTATTTTTGGATTAACCATTCATTTTCAGTCTCATTCAGTCGCTCAAAAATTAGCTTCATCATTAGGTCACACATTTTAACCCTAACAATAAATTTAAAAAGTCTAACGATATTTGCTTCCTCAAGCCTTACTTTGGGCTCCTGGAAAGCACATTTTCCATACATTTAGAAACACGGATAAATTAAAAACTTGTAACAATTTACCTATTAAAACCTTAATAACCGAGTATAATTAAGTTATAATTATTACCAATAGTTGATTCATTTGAACAATAGTTCAATATTCCCTAATTACATCGCAAAATTGAATAATGATCGAGCCAGCCATCAAACGAACAAATTAAAGAGTTGGTAACCAAACCCATAAACTATGTATTAATTTATGTACATGCAGATTAGCCGAGGGAAAACGGGAATCGAAAAATATTTCCCGTTTTGGTGACTTTTCGATGATGATGCACACTAAATATTTGCGTTTAGCACGCAAAATGGAAACCTACAATGCTTTGGCTCGGTACGATTAATTCCAAATGAAATATTTGTTTATAGAAGGCCAATTGTTACCCTAAATCAATACATCCTGGTATCCGTTTGACCAGCTACTGTTAAATAACTACCGCAAAACGTATAAAGCGAATTTTTGCATTTTGCTCATTTAACGTTCAGTCTATTTTTCTGTTTAGTTGATTAAATTTACCGTTCCCAGAGTGAAACCCTAACGTTTTCTATTTAATTCATTAATTAATAATTGGTTGAATCAAACAATTTTTACATTGGTTTAGATTGATGCTGGAAACGAATTATCAAATTATCATCCAACTAATTTGAGTAAACCAAACTGACAAAAGTTTGCTGCTTAAGAAAACGCAGAAATAAAACAAGAGAAGGCAACAAAATTTTAAAATTTAATAGGAAAGAAACACCCATATTGGCACATAAACTTTTTGCATGAGCTGCGAAATAATTCAAGAGAGTGAATTCGGCCACAAAATATTTTTCTATTTTGCCATTTATACATTCAGATTCATCTACAATTTATATTTTCCTTCCTCTATATTTTCAGACCGTGAGTTGTTTTTAGATATTTCCTACTTTGAATATGGAAACTGTGATGCTTTGTCTCCAATCTGCGGGAATTTTTCGAGTTGGAATAATCTAATTGAAGTGCTTGTAGTTCAGGCATTTTCTAATTCTGGACCAGGTTCTTTGGCTTCTTTATTGCTTCATGTACTTCCTCTGGTGTTATATTTTCTTCTCCTAAAGATTCACCTTTTTGAGCTTGGTATTCCTCGGTGGGTTCGCTTTTACTATTTAGATTTTTTTCTATTTCTTATCACCCTCCAGATCTTTCTTTGTCTTCCTTATCAGTTGTGTTTCATTCATGCTGTTCTGTTCTCCTTCATCCTGCCTTATTTTGCTTCGCCAGCGTCTTGACTGTCAGCCTTGTTCTTTTTCCTTCCATTATTATTTACTCCTCTGACTCCAAGTGCTTTCTTTGCACAATCGCTTACACTTCTTTTGATCTTCTTCCAAGTTCTCTCCACCTCATCTTCTGTTAGTATCAGGTTTAAAATTACTTTTTTTAATCCTACAACTTGTCATTAGTTGGAATAAAAATTCTTCTTCCAATAAACCAAAGTGTAAAAGATATTTGAATCACTTCTAACACACGTCTAATTTGGAGAGATCAAGTTTCCCAAAGGTAGCAAAAAATCGCCTGAATTCCTTCGACAGAAATTAATCAAAATCAGAACAAATTAAGCAATTTCCGGATGCAATTCGTCCTTTACCGTCACACGTGCTACGCTTCCCCAATTTCCAGAATAAAAAATGGAAGGCAATAACCATTATAGCATATCCGCGTCGGTTGGCTCCATTAATTAATTAAATTTGACGGCATTTTAAAAGATAAAAATAGGACCTTTTTCTTTAAAATGTTGTGTTTAGGGAGCGGCAGCGATACGATATTACATTTTTGTATATCGCATAATAAATTTTAATTTGAGACGAAAGTTAATCGATCCCCGCTAAAAAATGCTGGCGGATACATATTTTAATATCGTTTTCGCTTAACGCCGCTTAAACGGGCATGTTAAAAATAATAAGGTGGAAATTTAAAAGTTGCAGAGCACATGAACATTAACGACTACGTGTTTTCAGTCAGTAATCCGCTAAATTTTGCTTATATGAAAATGCGAGGCGACAAAGTTTCGAAAAGACTGTTCGGAAAATGAACAAACATGCTGACGCTTGTTGAGTTGCTTCTAGAAAATTAATTGTTCAGTTGAGACAAAGTTTATAATAGACTTTCTTCAAATTGGGATTAAAGTGTCCGTTGCCAACATGAAAAAGTCGGAAATTTCGAATAGCTTAACGCTGGAAAAAGTTGAGATGTCAACAGCACATAATTAATTGTTTTTTCCTGCAAACCTCATTAACACAGGATTAAAGACAAGAACGGCCTCTAGTTGAACCTGCAAAACATTGTGGCGTTTTACGCAAAAATGGGTCACCATCAATAAGAAAACCGCCACGCTGTTAGAAAATTCTCAAAAAAGTTTCAGTTTTAGTTCTGCGTTTCAAATCAACTCTGGCATGGTTATTTAACTTCCTGTTCTGTTCAATAATGTATTTAAATGGAGCAGACAACAAAGAGCTGAAGCATCAACAGGTAAACTCGCTTGGCTATGAAATCGGAAAGTTTATAACAAACACAAGATCACATAATAACATTTAACCGCTAATTGTTCCAAGTTGTGTATCTTCTACTAGAAAGGGCACAAGAGGGTAAACAGTCTTGAAAGGTTGAGTAGGGTAAATTGAGATACACTAAGCTGAAATTTGACTAGATTAAGCTGGTAAAATGCCAGATACAATTTCGATAGATTTTGCCCGGTTCAGGCGCTTATAAATCAGCCAGAAGTTTTTTCCTAGTTTTTAATATGCTAATTTGTAAATATCGAGACAACATATTATCCAAAATTTATTTAACTGTCTCGAAACTTTAGCGTTAGACTTTATGACTGAAACTCAATTCAACAAGTTTACAAATAAGATGATGCGTGATTCGATTCCATGGAATTCTCGAAAGTTTCAGTGCAAGTAATAAAATTGTAGAAAACTTGCTCAAGTCGAAAGTAGTTTGTGTTCTTTAATTACGGAAACTTTTATAAAAATTCGTTGGAGCTGGAATTTCTGTCGTCAATGTCGTCTTTTTCTTAAAAAATTCACGTGATTGTTTTTGAATTTGGAATAATTATTTCTTCGTTAATCTCGGTTTACTTTAAGCAGATTTCAATATTTTTGTTTAACGAGTAGAAAAAAACCTGGCAAGCCTTATTATAATCATAATTCAGTAGATTTTAATCATTGTAAGTTCGTTGAAACACTGAAAATTTCTCCTAGTTGATAACAGTCTTCAATTTAAAACAACCCGAATTACGAGCGGATTTTAAGATTGTAAAAAGCTCCAAAAACTTTGGTCAAATCCGGAAGCTGCAAACCGAAATTACTCCTAAACGCTCGTGTACTGAAACCTTACATTCTTCATTTCAATTATTTATTATTTCAAAACCCCCTGAATGTTCGATTTTGAAATTTCTAAAATCTAAAGAAAACGCATTTGCGAGCATTTCGAGATTTCGAACCCGGGTTTTAAATACCGAAAGATCATTAAAACACCAAAGGTACAACAAGCTTTGCCCTAGAAAGTGCGTTTTTTTTGTTTTCTACAAAACGCGTCCAAATAAGTCCCGGCTGTGAAAATAGAAAAAGTCAAAAAAGCGCTTAAATCGAGATTTCAAACGCGCTTTTCAGCCAACGGCGGCTCTTCAACATTCCGAAGCTACAACCAAATCTACTCAGGAAAGCTCCAGGAAAAGTACAGTTTTTGCAAGCTTTTTTATTTCCAAACTAGTTAAATTTCAAATTTCAAAAATAAGTTTGTTAAAACACCGCAGCTACAGCCGGATTTACTGCGAGGAGTTTATTTTTCGAAACTTTTTCATTTCAACACGCTCCTAAAAAAATACGATTTTGAAACTTCAAAAAACTGAAGAAAGATGATTTTTCGGGCTTTGAAGACAATTTTCTGATTAGAGCACATTTCGAGCTTTCAAACCTATGTTTCAAATCAGGAAAATTTTTCTCTGAAAGGTTTCTGAATATTTGGAAATTTTCCTTTCAAAGCGCGCCCAATTAACATTCGAATGTAATTTGAAAAGCTGAAAAACATGCATTGTAACATTTCGAGCTTTCACCTTATCAACACACGCGGATTGCCCTAAAAAAAACATATATTTTTAAAGCTTCCCACTTTTCACCGCAAAACGAGGCCAATTATTGTCCGATTTTGAAACAAAAAAAAAACTTAACAAAGACAAGATTTCGGGCTTCCAAACCGAGATTCCTTATGTCGGACGTTCGCAAAAACGCTTCATCTACGGCTGGATTTATATAAAGAAGGTCGATTTTTGAAACCTTCCACACTCCTCACCTCGAAATGTGCCCAATTAAAGACCGATGCTGAATTTTCAAAAATCCAAAGATAGCAGAAATATTCCTGTTTCTAATTTCAGATGTGCCTTAAAAGCTTAGAAAAACTTACTGATTCAATGCGCGTAGTTCCTTTTTCAAAACCTCTCATATTGTTTACGACAAAACGAGCCCAATTGAGGGCGTATTTTAAAATTTAAATAAATAATGAAAAAACGAAGCTTTGGACCCTTCAAATGCATTTTGACTATTAACAAAACTAGCAAAACTAATTGACTATTAAAATTCAAACCAAGACAATCTAAAATTTTCCCCCATCAAGCCTTATTTATTTCTACATAAATTGCAATAACTTGTACAAGTCGTAAACATATGCGCAATGCAAATCTAACGTTTTCAACTTGTTTGCCGAGCAACTCGCAAAATCCGGCCCATTAAATAAATGGGGCTTAATATTTACGTTTTGTAAACAGAAACGGGAGGTTCTGAATCTGTATCAGTCAGAAGAGGAAAGGTAAGCCGTTCCCGAGAAAGCTTCATCCTTTTCAAGCACTAGTTTGCGAATAGTAAATATGACTGAAATGGTTGGCTATAAATTTCACAATTTTCTTACAGTTGATTAATGGATTGCTTAAAATCTTTAGAAAAAAAACGAATATTTGCTTTCAACGGTCGTGAGCTTTTTGTAAAAGCTGGTATAAAATCGAATTTTGCAGCAAACATGGATATGGGTTAATAAGATGTTTATCTTATTAACTTTAAGCAGTTTTCACTTGAAACTTGATGAACATAATTCAGAGTAGTTACCTTAACCAACTATATGTCCAAGACTGGAATGATCAAATGTGAAAGGAAGAAACGCACTTTTCAACTTTGCAGCAGCACCTGAAATACTTTTTTGCCGAAAATCATTCTTCAAAATGTTTAAGGAAAATACAGAACTAAAAAGTACTATAAGAATATTTGATTCCTAGCAAACAAGACATCATTTCATTGCTATAAAATTCAGGCTGAAACCACTTTGCAAGTACGCACAGAATAAGTAAAAACTAACTTTTCTTTACAAACTTCTTTTTGGGTATTTCGCCTCAAAAATTTTAGTCAGAATTTCCTCAAGTCTTTTATTACAGATTGATAAATAGTGCTCCTATTTCGCAATAAGAACGAATTATTTATCAAAAAGTAATCAAGAACTAT